>NC_133332.1:192029002-192261502 GCF_042186555.1 Aquarana catesbeiana | reverse complement strand
AGGAGCAAGCTGGGTCTTCCATCCTGGATGAACCAGATATGACCATCTGGAGTCAGGTAAATTATTTTAACAAATATTTACTGTACTAATATTAATGATGTTAACTGGATGTTATAATTGTCTAAAATAATTTTGCACTCAAAATTGTGTATACATATCAATTGACAGTAGTGGCTAAATATGTTTGGCACCTGCTTGAAATAATTAGGGTGTCTGATTAGACTCTTTTATTAAAGAGATGTATTCACATTGAATTTGCTATTCATGAGAAGCAAACTGTGTGTCATTGATGAACCCAAAAAAATATACTCAAACTATTGTCCTTTTTTTATACACAGGATGAGTCCATCCAGGAGGAATGTGGGGAAAGTGGCAGGCAGGAGGAGACCGGGCCCATGGACAGCCTGGAGGAGGCCGGATTCACCATCATCCTGGAGGAGGCTGGGCCCAGTGTCAGGCAGGAGGTGGCTGCTCCCAGTGAGGTGGCTGCTCCCAGTGAGGTGGCTGCTCCCAGTGAGGTGGCTGGGCCCAGTAGGAGCCTGACCGAATCCCAAGTGCCTCCCCTCCACCTTCCCAAAAAAAGGGCCAGGAAGGGGATGGTCACACAGGACGCATCCCTGCGCCTCATGCAAGAGGCCACCCGTTTTTTAAGGAGCCCCCCCGAAGCGGAAGAATCCTATGGCTGCTACTTAGCCAGCAGGCTTCTTCAGATGGATTGGGAGCAGCGCCTCATTTGTGAGCGCCTATTTGGGGAAACAATCCATAAGGGGCTGCAGGGCACGCTAACACAAAACACCCAACTACATGAGGCAGCCCCCCCTCCTCCTCCTCCTCCTCCTCCTCCTGCCACAACTGAAACACCAGAGCCACAGCCTCAAAAGAAGGCTACAGGGAAGGCTGCAGGGCAGCGTGGAGGAAAGGCTGCAGGGAAGAGAAGAAAGTGATGACCTGGGTTCAGTCTGGTCTGACAGAAGACGCAGGCTGTTGTAGGACCACAGTCTGGGGACATCTAGATCATCTGCTGGTGCTGTTGATCTCTGGGATTCTTGGACCAGATTGTGCTCCCTCTTATATGGACTCCGCAAGATCACAATTTTCTGGTACACCTACTTTTTCCAGCGTTGACTTCCTCTTTATTTTATTTTGACCATGAATAAATGGATCTTTTTTGAGTTTAGCAAAAGACTTTATGTGTTTTCTTTTAAATCATTGATTTTACACACAATGTTAAATTAACAAGGGACAACAATCTCATTGAGTTTGGAAAAAACACACCAAAAATACATTACTAATGTTAATAATGTTCAAGTGGTAAGTCTTGAAAATAAAAAAATTTACATAACCAAAAACGGTGCTTTGGGTTAACTTTATCTAAATACTAAAAAATAATCACTATAAAAAAAAAAAAGAATAATGGGTTCTTTGTGGTAACTTTACAAACCTAAAAAAAAAAAAAAAAAAAAAAAAAAAAAAAAGGGGAAAAAGTATTATTAGTATGGAAACATTGTTTTTAAAATGCATACTATATCATTCATGAGATCAAAGAGAAAAAGAATCCAGAAATCAGTTTGGGAGAACTCTGATTATGAACAGCAAAACACCTTCGTTCTTTAGAGCATTCGTAAAGAAGAAATAAAATGCGCTGCATTCAACGATCACAGATTTTGCAGCGTGATGAATGTGCTACCTACAATACGAACACTAGTTTTACTAGACCGAGTGCTTCCGTTTAGTTTTTGCTTATGAGCATGCGTCGTTTTTTTGTCCGTCGGACTAGCATACAGACGAGCGGACTTCGGGGTCCGTCGTAGTTACGACGTAAAGATTTGAAGCATGCTTCAAATCTAAAGTCCGTCGGATTTGAGGCTAAAAAAGTACGTTGAAAGTCCGGAGAAGCCCACACACGATCGGATTACCAGCCAGCTTTAGTCCGTCAGCGTCCGTTGGACTTTTGTAGACGAAAAGTCCGACCGTGTGTACGCGGCATTAGTCGTGCACTCCACAAATCTGGTCTTTATAGAAGATTGGCAAGAAGAAAGCCATAATTAGTCCAGTTTGCAATTTGCAAGAAGCCATGTGGGGGACACAGCAAACATGTGGAAGAAGGTGCTCTGGTCAGATGAGACCAAAATTTTACTTATTAGCCTAAGAGCAAAAAGCTATGTGTGGTGGAAAACTAACACTTCACATCACCCTGAACACACCATCATCACACATGGTGGTGGCAGCATCATGTTGTGGGGATGCTTTTCTTCAGCAGGGACAGGGAAGCTGGCCAGAACTGGTGGGAAGATGGATGGAGCCAAATACAGGGCAGACTTGAAACTGGGGTGGAGGTTCACCTTCCAACAGGAAAACCCTAAGCATACAGCCAGAGCTGCAATGGAATTGTTTTTAACAAAGCATATTCATGTGTTAGAATGACCCAGTCAAAGCCCAGACCTAAATCCAATTGAGAATCTGTGGTAAGACTTGAAAATTGCTGTTCACAGACGCTCTCCATCCAATCTGACAGAGCTTGAGCTATTTTGCAAAGAATGGGCAAAAATGTCACTCTAGATGTGCAAAGCTGGTAGAGACATACAAAAAAAAAAAAAAAAAGACTTCCAGCTGTAATTGCAGTGAAAGGTGGTTCTACAAAATATTCACTCAGGGGGGCTGAATACAAATGCATGATGCCACACTTTTCAGATATTTATTTAAAATGTAAAAAAAATTTGAAAACAATTTATCATTTTTCTTCCACTTCACAATTATGTGCCACTTTGTGTTGGTCTATCACAAAAAATCCCAATAAAATACATGAACTTTTTTGGTTGCAACATGACAAAATGTGGAAAATTTCAAGGGGTATTAATACTTTTTTAAGGCACTGTATATAGGAAATTCCATGATATGCAACTTGTGCAATTCTAGAAAAGAGGAGAATTTGCTTCTTGAACAAAGAGCGATTAAACACATACAAACATAAAAATACTTGAATATGATAAATAAATGGTCCTAAAGTTGAAAAATCTGCTAATGTAAAAGGTAATAATGGGTAAATAAAAAAATGGTACTTTGCTTGCATTATATGTATTATAGTCAAAAGCCCAATACATTCATTTTATTTGAGCAATTAAAGAAGTATAGAGAAAGCTTTTTTGGCTATATTTCTCCTGTGGATCACAGGAGTGCAGTTTGTTCTGCACTCCTGTGACCCTTTTTAGCCTGTTGGCTGGCGTCACAGAGCCAGTCCAGGATCTGAAAAGGTTCCACCCATATGGTCGGGATCTACCCAGATGAGTGGGCCAGCAGTTGGCTCTGCCTCTCAGCGAGCCGCTAAGGCCCTGAGACAGCCTCTTCCACAGCCCAGTGCTCCAGTAGGCGCTGGAGGAGCAGAGTGCTGAGCGATCAGGGGTGTTTGATCGCTCAGATCTCAGTCTTAGAGCCGGCGGGGCATTCATACTTCTTTTAGGTCCTTATATTCCCTCCTGGCTGGCAGATTCTTGTAATTCCACAATTGTTTGTGTGTTCCCATGGCAGCAGCCGCAACATCATAAATAGCTTTCTTCAACATGATAGTAGGCTTGACAAAGTGGTGGAACTGCCCCAAAACGCAGAGCCACACCCCCATGCATGCATAGCATCTGCTGCATGCATAGAATCCTTCTTGGTTAGAAAAATAAAAATAAAAAACTCAATACTGATAGAAGTGCCACACTGCTAAAAACAGGATCTACAGGTCAATAAACGAATGTGCATTCATAACGCCACAAACTGTTACAACGTTGATCAAAATAATTAACAAATAAAGTGCACCACTTAAACAATGCTAACAAAATGCAACTAAAGTGTTTCCTCATGTGAATGCAGTCCATTAAATAAAAGGTACAGTCCATTCCACATCAAAGCTTCTAAAAGTGCTTCAAGCTTCAGTGCTTGGGTGTACCCTTCACCATTATATCATGGAAATAGCAACCTTAGTAATAACTTTGTGCTGCTTTTTGGCTCTCAGGACTCTCACCTGTGGTGAATATAGGTTGAGCATATACTATTTGGACACCATAGTATCCCTATTCATCAGGTTAAGTCCACTTTATCCTCCTGTCCATAGGGGTCTCTTAGGATCACTTCACCTTGTCTCACAGTAAGGGAGTGTGGCTTCCTTTAAATTTGCCTATTTATTAATGCGGCCATTCATCTGTCTTTTATTCTCTATTAAATACTCTTTTATGCTCTATTAAATTGGATCCAAATCCAAGAATTACACCCGGATAGTAGCCTCTTAGTGATATTTTCTGTTCTAGTGGTTATATTTTCTGTTCTAGTGGTTGCTGCCATACCCACCATTAAAATCAAACAGAATTCCCCCACACATTACATTGTATTTCAACATATTCAGGTTTGAGCTCATGACTTGTTCTCACCATGAAGCCTTTTATAGTTCTGTAAAATGGATCGAGGAGTAGGCTAGCAATCGAACACACTTGTGCTGTGCGATCCCAGCCATCTGAGCAGTGTACCAACACACTGGAATTATCATCCCTTACTGCCTGCCAGGAAGAAGGTGGAAAATTAGTGTTTGTTTTGTCTTTTTTTTTCACAAGGTTGAATCTTTCATCTTAAACCTTTGTAATATGTTGAAAAGACAACATCACAACTTCCTTATTTTTTTGTTGCTCTAATAATCAGATTTCACATGTATATAAAATCATATAAAGCAGGTAGTTTATCCACATATCAGGGATTTCTATGTTTGATATCACATTAGAATAAAAAAAAAAAAAAAAAAATCACATTTCTAGCTTCTAAATAACAGGAGACAGTAAACCACAAGATAGTAGGTAAGAAAGTCATTCATAAAGTGCATCTGTGCCCAGACTATGGACATTAAAGTGGTTGTAAACCCTTACATATACCCAGGGAAGTGATTGGCCTTGGGTGTTACACAGAGATTAAACAAATCCTCTTATACAAGTTGTAACTATCTGCAGTCTTCTCAACATCCATTCAAAGTGCTGAAATATTAAGCGTGTCTGAGCTGTCAGAAAACAGGGGGCGGAGAGCTAAAGTTGCACTCTGCAGAGCTCAGTGAGGAGAGCTCTGAGAGTTGATTGGAGAGAAGGGACAAATCTCTCTTCATACAGCTCACAGCAGAGCCGAGACTGTCAATCTGCTGGAGTTCCCTACCCTGTCCCCATTTTTCTCTTGGTGTCAGGAAAACTTGTCAGAAGGGATACATGCTGATAGCAGAGGAATGAAGCAGCAGACAGAAATGACGCTTAGTGCTCTTAATAAAGACAAGTACACACTATAGAAGGATATGCTTTGCTCATAGTTCATGTCTGAGCTATACAACCACTTTAAGGTTTTTACACATTCTTAAGCACGAGTTACGAGTTGCGAGAAGTAGGTATACAGAGCGTTTAAACCCCCCCCCCCAAGGGACAGCACTGATTGGCCCAGCACTGAAGCGTTGCTCTTCTATACCCAGTTATTTCCTTTGGCTCTTTGCACTAAGCAGAGTGCTTGGGAAGTAATGGAAAACATCTTTAAAACTACCCTCTAAGGTTACTTATAAAAGTGAAGTGAGGTTCTAGGGGCAAGTGCTTGTCTATAATAGAAGGCTGACAGTCTGCACTCAATAGAAGTAATGGGAAATGAGATGTAATTTCAGTGCCTTGGTTGGCAATTTTGAAGTTGGATTTCTCAACAATGTCTATAGAGACTGAGGTGTCATTCCCAGGAACATATGCTTGCCTTTCCATTGCTTCCCAAGCACTCTGCTTAGTGCAAAGAGCCAAAGGAAATAATTAGGTATAGAAGAGCAACGCTTCAGTCCTGGGCCAATCAGTGCTGACCCTTGGGGGGGGTTAAATGCTTTGTATACCTACTTCTCACAACTCCTAACTTACACTTGACTTTCCCTTTACTCCTGGATGCTGAACTGATTAGAAAGGGATCGAAAAGAAGGTAAAGAAATGTGTCTCTGGGAATCTGCATTAAAATATGATCCAGATGCCAAGCTCTGCATTGGCAAAACACAGATTCACTTTAACATGGGACTGCAGTTCTAAATAGAACACTGTATACTTTGCACAATCCACTCTACAAATTTATCAATACAACTACAGAACTCAAATGCAGACAAGTATACAATTTTACTGCTAGAAAAATAAAAGAAAAAGAACTTTTGCGCTAACCAGACAAATTAAATTAGATAAAATATTAGGTGCAGCTGCTAGTGTTAGTCAAAAAAAATACACAAGACCCTAATACAGTACATATATAGTGACAAGCGCGCATCCTAACACAGTGTATATTATACAGTGTGTGTAATCCTTAGTGGTTTGAACCCTATAGGTGTGATATTGAATAATAAATATCCAAAATAATTTATGTGAAAAAAAAAAAAAACTTATTTAAAGAAATTGCTATAGTTCCTCTGAATATTAAATTAACGTGCTCCAAACAATATTGTGAAAATAATATAGTAAAAATGTAGTGGTATAGTGACACCAGCCACAATGTTGCTAAAAAAACTTTTTAGTCAGCAACAATGTAGCATCCACTCATTACTCAAAATAATATTGTGAACATCAAATAGTGAAATATAGTGGTATAGAGACATCAGCCACAAATGGATACCATTTGGATACCAAAAACAGAGGATACCTGTTCTGTGGATCGGGTTAAGTGGATGAAGATTCTGCGACTGACATCCAGGTGGTAATCAAGGAAGCCGGCAGGCTAATGCAACAAGCTTGTTTGATCTCCCTAACCAGAGATCAATCTGATCCGGTAAGCGGCCTCTTCTACTATATTTCTGAATGGGAAGATCATCGCTGTATTCCAGTAGAAGATTTATTTCATCGTCAGCATAATATATGTTTCTATGAGGACTGAGCTTGATTACATATTTTTTACTGTTTAAGTTTTTACACAGGATATTTAGGGGGGAGAAGTTATAGCACTATTTTTGAGGTGTTAAGTGAATACTACATTGTTGCTGACTAAAAAGTCCTTTTTTTTTTTTTGCAACATTGTGGCTGATGTCTCTATACCACTATATTTCACTATTTGATGTTCACAATATTATTTTGAGTAATGAGTGGATGCTAAATTGTTGCTGACTAAAAAGTTTTTTTAGCAACATTGTGGCTGGTGTCACTATACCACTATATTTTTACTATATTATTTTCACAATATTGTTTGGAGCACATTAAATTTAATATTCAGAGGAACTATAGCAATTTCTTTAATTAAGTTTTTTTTTTCACATAAATTATTTTGGATATTTACTATTCAATATCACACCTATAGGGTTCAAACCACTAAGGATTACACATACTGTATAATATACACTGTGTTAGGATGCGCGCTTGTCACTATATATGTAATTTTACTGCTATGGCAGGCCCAAAGTTTACATCTGTATTGCTTTGTACTCGGAGTTCCTCATGTATACAGACATGCCATTATTTTTTATCACCAGTCCCTGTGCATGCATAAAGACTTTGATGTATGTACATAAGCCTATACCTAGTTGTCTGGCTGTTATTGGGTGCAATATTTAATGAGTCTCTGTTCTGGAACAAATATGCAGAAAGTGAAGCCAGAACACCT
This sequence comes from Aquarana catesbeiana, assembly GCF_042186555.1. Taxonomy (NCBI): domain Eukaryota; kingdom Metazoa; phylum Chordata; class Amphibia; order Anura; family Ranidae; genus Aquarana; species Aquarana catesbeiana. Next base: position 192,253,894 of record NC_133332.1, on the reverse strand, counting down.
GATCTGCATACATATGCCAGGTCAGTGACTCAAAGTCTTGAAACGATAAATTAGCATGACCGCTAAAATTCTTAGAAGAGGAGGTCAGCAACTACAGTCTACAAATTTCAGTACAAGTTTCCTTTAACCACTTTCGGACTGCCCACCGCACATATACTGCCCACCCCTGACAGTTAGAAAGCACCTCCTTACGGAACACTTAACCCTTTGATCACCACTAGTGTTAACCCCTTCCCTGCCAGTGCCATTTATACAGCGATCAGTGCATTTTTATAGCACTGATCACTATTGGTGTCACAGGTCACCAAAAAGCATCATTTCGGGTCAGATTTGTCCGCCGCCTAAAAATCGCAGATCGCAGCCATTATTAGTAAAAACAATAAAAAGTCCCTAAATCTTTCCAACCAATCAATATACGCTTATTGCAATTTTTTTACCAAAAATATGTAGCAGAATACATATTGGCCTAAACTGATGAATACATTTGTTTTTTTTAGATTTTTTTTGGATATTATAGCAGAAAGTAAAAAGTATTGTTTTTTTTGTTTATAGCGCAAAAAATTAAAACCGCAGAGGTGATCAAATACCACCAAACAAAAGCTCTATTCGTGGTAAGAAAAGGACATCCATTTTGTTTGGGTACAATATCGCATGGCCGTGCAATTGTCAGTTAAAGCTATGCAGTGCCGTATCGCAAAAAATGGCCTGGTCATTAAGGGGGTAAATCCTTCCGGGGCTGAAGTGGTTAAGAGTACAATATGCATCAATGAATAAAGTGGCGCTGGGCAGGCCATATCAAAAGAAAACATACATTCATCTGCATCTAAAACCTGTTCTTGCAATTAAAAATATTATCAAAAGGAGTGCCTGGATATTTTTTTTATCCGCAAAGCTTTCATAATACATTCCAATCTGCTAATGCACGCAGCAAAACAGTATAATAAAGAGGAAGAAGGGTTAGCCATGGTTCGCTTGCTAGCTGTTCTATGGCTACTGCACAATTAATTTAAAGCAATTGCAAACCACACCTCCACACCTCCACTGCATACTAGCACATTATGAAATACCTTAGAACGGAGCCCTCCAGCGGTGCGCTGTCACCGCCGACAGGACTTACATCTTCACTCGGTCTTCCTTCCCGGTTCAAGTGCTCTGGCTGTTTTAGATTGACCGCAATGCAATGACATCACTCACGCGCCAGAGTCGCGGCACATGCATGCCGCCCCTTTAGAGCGCATGCACCAGCAGGGTCACCGGCTGCATACAGTGTGAATATATTTTCTAAACAGTGCAAGTTTAGGAGATATTCACTGTACCAATAGGTAAGTCTTATTAAGCCTTATTATAGGCTAACATGTAGGTACAAGTGGGGAAAAAAAAGACTTTACTACCACTTTAAAGTGGATGTAAACCCAATGTCGTCCTTTCTAAACTACTGCTATAGAGGTTATCTATAAGGATATACATGTCTCCTGCATGCATCTTTACCTGTCAAATGTCTCCCCTCTGTCTGTTATGAGAGCCGAAAAACTGCATATTCTGTGGGTGGGTCTGTTGTCTGAAGCTCGGTGGGTGGAGTCGTGATGTCAGTAGACTCCCCGCCCACCTCTACACTCCCCTTGTCAATATGCATTTTCTCCTTTGTATTTCTTACACTGAACTTCTGCTATGATCTCTAACATCCAGTGAAAAGACAGGAAAGTAACCACATGACTTCAGCATGCCAAATCATGCTGAGGTGTGGAACAGCCAATCCTTGCAGAGCTGCTGAAGAAAGGAGTGGGGGAGGGAATTAAAAAATAATGCCTGTGTGTTAGGCTAGTGCACGAGATATGTAAGTCACCTGTCACTCACAGCAAGGGGAAGGATTTGACAAAGTTTTTCTCAGTTTGTCAAGATTTATCTCACTAAACAATAAAAGAGGATTGCTCAGAGATGGATTAACTCTGTGTGGCAAGACTGGGCTCAAATGATAGGAAATCTTAAACTCTACAGTATGATAAAAAAAAAAAAAAAAATTTGGGTTTACATCCACTTTAAAGATTAAAACAAGATCCAAGGCCCTCTCTTTGTAATGTTAGTGCATGCACCATAAACCTGCAAATTGTAGATACAACAGAGTTTATAATATGTACACAAAACCCAAGAACATGCGTAAGTCATTTTACATACTTTTGCTAGAAAAACTGAAGCATCCATTACAGCTTTAATGTGACGTAACCAGCCAGAATTCTCAAGGGTGGTAAGGAAACTACTCATGGATGGATTCTTCTGTTCACAAGCTAAAACAGAGCACAAACATACTTAAGAAAACATGTCCATTTTACCTTTGTATCGTCACACTTTTCACTGTTTGCTACTGAAGGAACTTAAACAATAAAATTGTATAACTGAAATGTAAATATATGTAAAATATTTTTAAACCATTTTAGTCAGTCTAACGCCCGTGTCACACTAGAAAACCTGTTGTAAGCAAGGCTAGCGACAGGATCACTAGAAGATATGGGGAGGACAAACCTGCTTTGTATGGGTCGCTGCCTCGCTGTGGAAAACATTGCAATAACCTGAGAGAGCAACAGCTCACTCATACAGATGGCAAGGAAGCAACACATGAAAGCAGGTGGGAGCTCATAGCTCTCATACCTGAAGTGCTGAAACATTCCGGCATCAGTCAAACCAGGTATCTCCAAACTATGGCCCTCCAGTTTTTCATGAACTACAATTCCCATCATGCTTAGTCATGTCTCTGACTGTCAGTTTTATAAAGCCTCATGGGGAGGTGTAGTTCTGCAACAGCTGGAGGACCATAGTTTAAAGATCCCTGAGCTATGATTTTTACCTTACACAGCAGTGATCCGGACCTTAGATAAACAGCATTAGAGGTAACTTGTTTGTACTTACCACAAGTCAAAAATGTTTTTTTTTTTTCCCTGGAGTTTCGCTTAAAGTACAAATATGATGGTTTAGGCAGGCCCTCATATTACATGATTTTGGTACATCTATAAGCAAGGGTGCTCAACCTGTGGCCCTCTAGCTGTTGAGGAACTACAAGTCCCAGGAGGCATTGCAAGGCTAACAGTTACAAGCATGGCTTCCAAAGGCAGAAGCATGACAGGACTTTTTGCTCTGCAACAGCTGGAGGGCCACAGGTTGAGCACCCATGATCTAAAGGTAACACTTTATAAAATAAACCCATACATGGTTTAACCTGCACTTATAACAAATTTCAGCTTGATAGAAAATAAAAGTCAACCTGGTATCAGTGAGTAAAGTTTAGACAAAGCAGGCTCCCTCATAATTCACAAATTCACAAATGATGTCTCTCCAAGCTGTTTTTATGCAAATGATTTAATCCATATTGTAGTGTCCAAGTTCAGGTCTACTCCAGCAAGAAAATACTATTGCATTGCAATATCTTTGTACATATATTATTTTGGATTATTATCAAAGCTCAATCACCCTCCTAGAAACCCATGCATTTGTGTTACATGGAGCAAACTTACAAACTAACCTCAGCTCTCTTGTATACTTTAGATTTTCATTTGGTTTTACCAACAACTAAGTCCTGCTTTGCAGTCAAGCCCCTAATGGCATCCTTCCGTTGACGTTACCAAGGCTACTTGGCCCAGTTCATTCTCTCATCCATCTAACAGTCAAAAATCCTCCCAGAGCTCCAGTCTCTCCAGAAAGGAGCTTAGAAAAAGGAACAGTGAAAGGACACTTTCCATCCTTGTCCCAATCAAATTCTTCCTTTCAATATGCCATACCAGATTGCGAACATGAAACAAAGAATCTGATTTGGTATCAACAAAATCAACTATTTCTTCAAATACGCAAAAAACAAAAGTGACAAAGCTTTTAATGCATAAGGAGCACATTAGGAAAGCAAAGCAGAAGCATACCTTCTAAGAGTTTTTGAAGGCTTCCTCTCATCACATGGATATTCTCAATCCCAATAAACTGGAAACGGATGTTGGGGTAATTGTCTTCATTTTCATAGCCCTTCCCTGCTGCCCTGTTTGCCATTGCATTCAGCTGTTGGGTTCAAATTGAAAGGTGGTTAGACAATAAACACATCATCCAAGCTTAAAGTTGAACTTAAAGAATGTTTTTTTTTCTTGTGTGTGCTGTGTCCAGCTTAGTTACAGTCCAATTCTTCGTATACTATGTCCAGAAGGTTGCTGGGGATGATATCTTCATTATAGTAAGTAGCATTCCACTGTCAGCTTTAAACTTCTGGCTGCAAAGTCCACTGCTGGTATAATAGAAAGTGATTGGCTCTCCATTCTTCTCAATTCAGAAAATGTCCTGTATTCTTTTCAGGGAATACAAGCCTTTCTCTGAAAAGAAATGCGTGGGAAAGGAGATCATAAACATCAGGATCTCACTTTGTCCATTTTGATAAAGCCTTGTATTCAGTAGAAAGAATACAAAATAGTTTCTGAATAAAAGGAGCAGAGGGATGAGTGACCCCATAGCAACACTGTATCAGCAGTTGAAATTAAAGTGACTGAAATGTGGCATATTACAAGATTTTTTGCAATCCCAGCACATGCCCAGTAAATTCCTTATCTTTATGTACAGTACAGGACACAGGGCTTGTACACCATAGAACAGTGATGGCGAACCTCAGCACCCCAGATGCTTTGGAACTGCATTTCCCATGAGGCTCATGCACTCTGCAGTGTAGTTGAGCATCATGGGAAAATGTAATTCCAAAACATCTGGGGTGCCAAGGTTTGCCATTACTGCCATAGACCATGGTTATATGCAGGCTACCTTCAGGTGATTGGACATGGTCAAAAACTTGTTGGGGCCAACCCTGATGCACCCACTCTGTGAGACTCTAGTTTTTATGCAAGCTATGAGTGGCCACAGGAGACAGGAGAGGAAGGGCCTGTGTCTTGTACTGTACTCCAAAATAAGGAACAGGTAATTCAAATTTCCCTTTATCTTAATCATACAGTACAGGACATAGGCTTGTATTCATATGGCATGAAATGTCCCAAAGCAATAAAACTCAGGGGTGGGCAACAACAAAGCAAACCAGCTGTCAACAAGCCCACGATAAACCAGGGTCAAGAGTAAACAAATAACTTAGATGATGACAGCATAAAGGCACATTGCAGCTCGTATCTCCTGAGGCCTCAACATTCACTTGGTAAAACCTACAGAATGTGTGAAAAGAAGCCCGGGTGGTGGCCTAAGAGACACCAACAGGCCTGATAGAATGAGCTCTGATAAGGAAAGAAGGAATCCTTTTATTAAGGGTCTAGGCCCTGGAAAGAAGTTGTCCAATTCACCTAGCAATGGTGGAGCGGCAGGCAGGATGTCCTTTTTGACAGTCTTCAGATAAGACAAAAAGGGGCTCAGTTTTGTGAACAGAAGCCATGGCTGCCCGGTAGATCAAGAGAGCCCTGTCCACATCTAAGCAAGGTAGGTAAATCTGCTTGGTGCGCTTTGGAGCAGGACAGATGGTAGAGAGGACCAAATCCTTATTAAGGTGGAAAAGAGACCGCCTTAGACAAGAAGGAAGGCCTTGGTTCCAAGACCTCTTTATTCTTCTGCAATATCCAAAAAGGCTCTCTACAAGAAAGGGAAAAAGGGAGGTGTCTAAAGTACAGAGAACATCAGGCAACACAGAGGGTTTTATATGAGAAAACTCCCTTAAGGAAAAGTCTTGATTAAGGATTGCAAAGCAAGATATTTTTGGAAGAGGATGAATAAGGCAGAAACCATACCTTAGACACACAGAACAGGCCATAGGATGGCCCACTCTCTGGATCATCCTATGCATCTATCCAGCCAGGTGAAAGTTATCTTAGAAAATAAAAGTATATCTGTTGCTTGTAACATAACTCCAGATTTTATTGTTCCAGACCAGGTTTCAAAATTAAATCTATTCTACACGGTTTTATGGGCGACAGACAAATTTAACCACTGCTATAGTTTTCGTCAGCTAGCTTTTGACATCGCAATGCTCCCCTAACTTGTAGCACCAGAGTTTGTTGTCCAATTCTCATCTTTAAGTGGTTAAAATTGCCAAGACCCTAAAACTGAGCTGCAGCATGATGGCCAATACCATACAGTGGTTTAACAGAACAGATTCCACTCAGAACAGGCCTCGGTCGACCAAAGTTGAGTGCACGTGCTCAGCATCATATCCAGAGGTTGTCTTTGGGATATAGACGTACAAGTGCTGCCAGCATTGCTGCAGAAGTAGAAGTGGTGGGGGGGTCAGCCTGTCAGTGCTCAGACCATACATCGCACATTGCATGAAATTGGTCTGCACGGCCATCCCCCCCGAAGGAAGCCTCTTCTAAAGATGATGCACAATAAAGCTCGCAGTTTGCTGAAGACAAGCAGACTAAGGACATGGATTACTGGAACCATGTCCTGTGGTCTTATGAGACCAAGATAAACTTATTTGATTCAGACTGGGCCGCAGGGCAGTATTTCAACATGATAACGACCCCAAACACACCTCCAAGATGACCACTGCCTTGCTAAAGAAGCCGAGGGTAAAGGTGATGGACTGGCCAAGCATGTCTCCAGACCTAAACCCTATTGAGCATCTGTGGGGCATCCTCAAATGGAAGGTGGGGGAGCGCAAGGTCTCTAACATCCACCAGCTCTGTGATGTCGTCATGGAGGAGTGGAAGAGGACTCCAATGGAAACCTGTGAAACTCTGGTGAACTCCATGCCATGAGTTATTTTGAGGGGACAGCAAATTTATACTGTTATACAATCTGTACACGTACTACTTTACGTTGTAGCAATGTGTAATTTCTTCAGTGTTGTCACATGGAAAGATATAATAAAATATTTACAAACATGTGAAGGGTGTACTCACTTTTGTGATATCCTGTATCATGCATGTTTATGGAAAAGTCTTCTGGTGGTCAGATCTTCCAAAATATGGGACTATCCGCAGGACCACCCACTTGTGTGTGGAATCATACTGTACCTATGATGGAAATGGTTGGGCAGCTATGGAAGCTTTTGGCTCCATTTTGTAATAAAGAAAGAATTTATTTTACAGCAATCCTGTGGCTCCATAAAAGTCTCCATTTGTTCTTCTGTATTTGCTGATAGTAAATGGCAAATTACTTTTTCTTTTGGCTCGTGGATAATTATTAAGAACTAGCGGCAGTCTACACATCTAAAAAGTGTTAGTTGACTAAAGTGCTGCAGATATTTGCTGTAGGCTAAGGGACTTTGAAGTGAAGTACGCTTGTTTAGCGATCAGAAATTTTCTGCCAATTTCAACCAGCTTTGGAGCGCAAAACAACTAAATGGAGCAAAGCAACCTACCACCAAAAGTTTTCATTGTTTCATAGTTTTGACTAAAAGTCGTAGGTTGCTGTTAAAGCTCCTGAAAGCAGCTTAAACTGCCAAGTGTCAAGCTCATGACAAGCATATTCGTGTGTGCAGGCATGGGGAAATCATCTGACACATGCATCCGTGGTGACTTGTATTCAAGGATAGACACAAAGCACAGACTATGAGCAAGCACTTGGTGTAAGTGCGAAACGCATCAGCTATTTTTGTACCACCCCACAGTCGTGTTTTGTGTACCCCATGATCCTGTATTTTGAATAAAAAGACGGATTTATCCATTCCGATGTGCGGCTGTCCAGGTCTTCTTGTTCTCTTCTACTTAGATCATCCTCCTGGTTAGACCTATCAGGCCATTTGACTTGATCCTTTATGGACTGGCAGATACCAATTGCTGCAACAGCTGGCTGAATAGCTGAACTGGCCAAAGAAAAGGAAGCTTTTAATAATGACTCCAATTTCTTGTCAACAGGGTCTTTCAAACCCTGTGCGTTATCTACCAGACAAGGTAAGTTCTTGTTTAAGGAAGAGACTGCTGCATCTACTGCTGGCCTGCTCCATTTTTTAATTAACTTTTCATCCATGGGATATAAAAAGGAAAAACCTCTTAGGAGGAACAAAAAACCTGTCAGGATGTTCCCAATCAGCATACACCGCCTGTTCCAACAGTACCCTGCAGGAATGCCTTAGCGCTGTAGCGTCCAGGATTCCACTTCGCAGGGTCCAGCACCTGGAGGCCGCATTACAGGCAAAACCTTGCAGGATCTTGAGTCTTCTTTGCGAGGCTTGGGTACCATTTATCTAAGCATATAAAGCCTGCGTCAAATGGATCTGATCGGTCAATCCCTTGATTAATTTAAGAACAGTTTGTGTGACTAAAGACCTGGAGCTCAGAGAGCTCAAACAAACCATGCCATCCACCTTGCAGACACTGGTAAAAAAAAAGTAAGTGCTTCCTGTGTGGGAGGGGTTATATAGGGGATCACTTCCTGTCTGAAGCGCTTTGGTCTACCAGTGTCCATTCACTTGGAGATGGAGTATAACCCAGTAGGTAATGTATATTAGCCTGACTCTGTGTCACATGATGTATGAAAAATAAATGTCTGTTGCTCAAAAACTGCTGTCCATTTTGCAGTGTGAATGGCCAACATGATTAAAAAAAAAAAAATGCAATCATGTGGAAATCGATGAAAAGGCTGAAAATAAAATTCATTGATGCACCAGACAATCATTTTGTTGATGTGCTGACCACCGTATTTGGAGGCATTAGATCTAAATAAATAGCTAGATCAAATAAGGCCAAGAGACAACAAGAAAATTTACAGTATATACATAACACAAGTCTTTAGTTTAAGGGATTGATGGAAAGTTATTCTTAGCTTACAAGTAGACTACAGCAGATGTGTGTAGGCAAGAACAGAAGCCAGTCAACGGCTGAAAACAAGCCTACTGTGTTACCATTTGGTGTGTTAATATATTATCCAGTAATGAAAGCAAGTTTTTTTGGTCCTTTTACCGTTTGTATAAATAAAACTAAAGACACCTTTTACTTGCATCGGAGCTGGATAAAATGTCAACTGAGAATAATGAAAGTGTTCAAATAACTGGTGCACACACGCAGACTTGCTAAGCATACTAATAAAGTAATCCTGTTGGCATAGTAAAGAGAAAAATCAACTGACAGTACTCTGCAAAATAAACATCTTAATACTTGCCTTTCTAGCAGGTAGAGTGTTACTACCTTCTTGAAGAAAAAATACAGTAGTAATGTAGGGGTTATGGGAGCAACCACAGTGCTCAGTGGAGATGCAGATAACTTCTCAACCTTTTTTCAGTCAAGGCACCCTTTAAAATTATAGGCAATCTCAAGGCACCCTTTAAAATTATGGACAGTCTCGGAGAACCCCTTTCTAAAATGTAAGAAAATATTCTAATAGCTTTACATAATGCAGCAACGTAGGACACCCAATGCTAGGGGTGATTTATTCTTCCAAAGCAAATACACTTTTGCACACTGGTACTGATCAGCTCTAGATTGAAGTTAAGCAATGCAGCATAATCTGCTATTGTACAGTGAGGAAAAAAAAAAAAAATGGATCCCCTGCTGATTTTGTATGTTTGCCCACGAACAAAGAAATGCTCAGTCTAAAATTTTAATGGTAGGTTTATTTTGACAACAAAAATATCCAGAAAAACACATTTCAAAAAAGTTATAAATTGATTTGCATTTTAATGAGTGAAATAAGTATTTGACACCTTCGCACAACATGCCTTAGTACTTGGTGGCAAAACCCTTGTTGGCAATCACAGAGATCAGATGTTTCTTGTAGTTTGCACTAGGTTTGCACACATCTCAGGAGGGATTTTGTCCCACTCCTCTTTGCAGATCCTTTCCAAGTCATTAGGTCTTGAGGCTGACGTTTATTAACTCAAACCTTCAACTCACTCCACATATTTTCTATGGGATTAAGGTCTGGAGACTGGCTAGGCCACTCCAGGACCTTAATGTGCTTCTTCTTGAGCCACTCCTTTGTTGTCTTGGTAGTGTGTTTTGGGTCTTTGTCATGCTGTAATACCCATCTATGACCCATTTCCAATGCCCTGGCTGAGGGAAGGAGGTTCTCACCCAAGATTTGATGGTACATGGCCCCATCCATCGTCCCTTTGAAGTGTTGTCCTGTCCATTTAGCAGAAAAACACCCCCAAAGCATAATGTTTCCACCTCCATGTTTGACAATGGGATGGTGTTTTTGGGGTCATAGGCAGCATTCCTCCTCCTCCAAACACTGCGAGATGAGTTGATGCCAAAGAGCTCGATTTTGGTCTCATCTGACCTGAACATGTTCACTCATTGCTCCTCTGAATCATTCAGATGTTCATTAGCAAACTTCAGACAAGCCTGTGCTTTCTTGAGCAGGGGGACCTTGCAGGTGCTGTATTTCAATCCTTCAAGGTGTGTGTCACCAATTGTTTTCTTGGTGACTATGGTCCCAGCTGCCTTGATCATTGACAAGATTCTCCCATGTAGTTCTGTGCTGATTCCTCACCGTTCTCATGATCATTAAAAAGAAAAAAAAAAAATTGCACCGTTATCCACCATCTCACCAAGCTGCTTGGCGATGGTCTTGTAGCCCATTCTAGCCTTGTGTAGGTCTACAATCTTGTCCCCGACATCCTTGGACAGCTCTTTGGTCTTGGCCATTGTGGAGGGATTGGACTCCGATTGCTTCTGTGGACAGGTACCTTTTATACAGTTAACAAGCTGAGGTTAGGAGCACTCCCTTTAAGAGTGCTCCTAATCTCAGCACATTACCAGTATAGAAGAAACCTGGGAGCCAGAAATCCTGCCGATTCATAGGGGATCAAATACGTATTTCACTCATGAAAATGCAAAGCAATTTGTAACTTTTTTGAAATGCATTTTTCTGGATATTTTTGTTGTTATTCTGTCTCTCACTATTAAAATAAACCTACCATTAAAATTATAGACTGATCATCTCTTTGTCAGTGGGCAACTGTACAAAATCAGCAGGGGATCAAATACTTTTTTCCCCTCACTGTATGCATGGGGTAGACTGCTTTTAAGGTATGCTAGTAAGTTAGATCACTGGCTTCTTATGTCTTGGTGACTCCAGTGGTGGGATTACACCTCTTAAAGTGGAGTTCCACCCACTTTTACAACTCTTCAGCATCCCCCACTAAACTGTGCACTGTAAACAAATTGGATATATATTTATTTTTTTCTCGGCACCTACTGTATTTCTGCTGTATTCATTTTTCACTTCCTCCTCCCTGGCCGCGGCCCATCGCATCATTTCCTGTTTGCAATGCCTTCTGGGAAGGGGCAGCAACTTCCTCTGAAACTGCCGTTGCTATGGAAACCTGACCTGAAACCTATTACACTGCTTGTGCTACACTGAGCATGTGCGAGATCTGCAAGGATGAGATCTAGGAAGAAATACAGTCTGGCTTCAGATGCCCACACTTAAGATGGCCACAGCCTGCTGTAAGTTTATAAAAACAAACTACTGCTGTAAACTAACAAAACAGACCTTAGTTTACAGACTAACTTTACTAGAATACATTAAGCTTGTGTATTATAGGGGTATTTTTATTTAAAAAGTATAATTTCGGCCGGAACACCACTTTAAGTCCACCCAAAGTCACAGAAATGTAGCAATTACCCTGCTTATGTAAAATAAATTAAAAAGTCCAACAGGGAGAGAAAGACCTCCTTGTAATGGACGATGCTTATAAACCTGCATCGAGTCAGTGAAGAGATGTCGCAGCTAGTAATTACATTTTGAGTGACTGACCCGAACACAAGTAAAAAGGATAGGGAATTCTGACTTTTCTCATACTTTCATTTATCCTTATTTGTTCAGAGTCTTTGATTCAAAAAGTAATGAAGACACACAGCTAACAATGGCAGTTCTGATATTCTTCGCTTGACAAAAGCACTTTGTGGTATCTGCCACTACGAGTATTGCAAAATGACATACTCTGAAGACTAACCATGTGAATTCCGGGCACAGACAAAAAAAATCACGGTGCTTGACCATAAGATTGCCACATGGATGTGACCGTTTCCCATTTATGATTCACTGACAGACTTTGAGGTCAATTCAAAAAGCCCAACCACATACACAGTGTACACAGCGGGAGCCTCTCAGCAAGTCCCAGCCAATGATTCACGGACAGGACCTGCTGATCGGCTGTGTACAATCACAGCTCGGTGTTGATAAACACAGTACTCTGTACAGAGGGAACGATCTGGCAGTCTCTCAGGGATGAGAAACTGAAAGATCTAGTGGTAAAAGCAGCACACTTTACACATAATTAGGCACACAGTTAACCCTTTGATCGCCCCTTCCCAGCCAGTGTCATTAGTACAGTGACAGTATATAGTACTATCACTGTACTATTGTCACTGGTGATGTCAGTTTCAGTTAGTCAGTTCACTCCAGCATCACTTTGTGTTAGATTGTCCGCCGCACTATCGCAGTCCCATTATAGTCACTGATCACTGCCATTAATAGTATAAAAAAAAAAAAAAAAAAAATCAAATATTATTATATATATTACATATATACACACACATACATACACACACATGCATACACCATAGTTTGTAAACCAATCAACATACACCTATATTGGCTATGTCTTATAGTAGAAATGTAAAAAAATAAAAAAAAAATAAATGTCCCCAAATTTTCAGTCTTTTTTTGTTTATATTCCAAAAAATTAAAAACCCAGTGGTGATCAAAAAGAAAGCTCTATTTGTGTGAAAAAAAAAAATTACATACATTTTGTTTGGGTGCAGCGTTGCATGAATATGCAATTACTAGTTAAAGTAGAACAGTGCCAAATAGCAAAAAATGGCCTGGTCATGAAAGGGGCAAAATCTTCCGGAGTTCAAGTGGTAAAAAGAAATTTATATAGTTGACACAACTACAAAACAAACAGAAAACGGGGTGCCGAAAGAGTCCTCAGGGGTGCCACGGCCATGTCCAGGTCTGATCGCTACTTTGAGTTCTTGCGCAATGACTCTGCGAGGAGAGAGAGCACGGCTCTCTCCATCTCCTTCCTGCAGATATGTGAACAGCTATGTGAACTACTGCTGGCCAGCCACCCGCGTTCTACCACTGGATGACGTCGGTTGTTAAGGACATGTGGGGCGGCACTACAGCTTTCTGCTTTGCTGGCATTAGTTCACATAACGGTTCACATAGCTGCAGGGAGGAGGAGAGAGCCGTGTGAGCTGAGCTCTCTCTTTCCTTGCAGAGTCGCAGTGCATAGGAGTAAAAACAAAGTAGCACCCCTTCTCCCAACATGCAGGATTTGACTACTGCCCCCATCTCTTCCTCACACTGCTCCTGTACAGGCAGCAGAAATTGTGGGTGGGGGTGGGGTGTGTGTCTGTGGGGGGGGTTATGGGGAGAGTGAACAGACAGCACAGCCCACACTTGTTCTAGGAGGGGGGGGGATTTTTTAGGGTGGGGGGTCTCGTGCCAAGATGGGGGATTTGAGGGGGTTGTGCTAGAAGTGGTGATTTGGGAGCGAGGGGGGGGGGGGGTGTTGTGCTAGGAGAGGGGGGATTGGGGAGAGTTAGAGCAGGGTTTGTGTTAGGAGTCAGGATTTGGGAACAGGGGGGTTTGGGGTTTGTGCTGGGGGGGGGATTCATGCTAGAAGGGGAAATTTGGGGGGGGGGGGGGGTGCTAGGAGGGGGGAGAGTTACAATCTAAGATCACTGAACTTTGCCACACAGACTACATTTTAGGGCTTCTTCACACCAAGTGCAGTGAGGTAACATGCACAAATCGCAGATTTTCCTCTACTGCACGAAAATGTGCTGCCTTTCGCAGTTGCATGTGGGTGTCATTATTTCTTAATGTCATGCCCACACATCTAGCAAATGTGTGTCTGCGCTCATTACAAAATGCGACGTGAGTAAACACGCAAAAAAAAAAAAGCGCATGCTCGGACGCACCTCCTGGTGTGAATGAGCCCTCAGACTGGTGTGCCCCTGGACTGAACAGTACTAAAAGGTTGCCTTGACTGAAAACCAAGATTAAAAAACACTGCTATAATATATGAATTTATCTTTTTGATCATCTCTATTTTTCTATTCCTCCTAATACCATAATGACACAAACATCAATTCAGTCTACACAAATCATACCTTGGGCCTCGTGTCTACAACATACATAAAGGGACTTCCGGGGTTAGCTTTGCTGATTATATCCAGCATCTTCTCATCTTCCACACAGCGAGTACTGAAGCCAGAGAGAGGCTGGCTACACCTGCAAATAGCAGCCTGGAAAAGGGAGAAAAAGCAAAAATGTAAGAGAGTGCAGTCTTTTCAGTTTTATCATTTTAGATCAGGGTCAGACTCCGCTCCTGAGCTCAGTGGGGGGAAATCACTGCAGCCTGTCAGCGATCTGTGTGTAATTGATGATTTTACTGTTAAGCTACAGACAGATCACACATACTGCAACCAACGGTCAACATCCGTACTAGTGTCCCAACGACATCTGTCACAGTGTACAAAATCTATAAAAAAAAAAAAGCATAATGTTTGCAAGTATGCCTATGCTGTGTGTGAGAAATAACTTAATATGACATTTTTTTTAACAACAAAAATTATTTATTTAATTTCTTTATTTTCTTAATAATTTGGGGAAAAAAAATACAACTTAAAAAAAAAAAAAAAAAATGCCTCACCATGCCTCTTACTAGATACCTTGGATTGTCTACTTTCCAAAAAAAGGGTAATTTGGGGGTATTTGTACTATCCTGGCATGTTAGGGCCTCACAAAATGAGACTAGGGCTGAAACAACTAATCGATTAATCGACAACTAATCGATTATGAAATTAATCGATTACTATTTTCATAATCGATCGGCCAGTAACATAATAGGGTTAAAAAAAAAAAACTAAAATGAGCCCTTTATAGTACAAAAAGAGCAAATAATCGCTACTGCAAATTACTTTCACAGTTCTACACTAAAAAAAATTAACCCCTTACAGTAGCGATTATCTGCTTTTTTTTTGTACTATAAAGGGCTAATTTTAGTTTTTATCACCCCATTATGTTACTAAATGTCTTAGACCTGGTTCACATCTATGTGTTTTTTGGTGCTTTTTGCAGAAACGCACTACAGTTCATTCACATGGTTTCCTATGGGACACGTTCACACAAAACGGTGCTTTTTTGGTTCAATATATAGAGAAGCTGCAGAAAAGCATGTAATGCGTTTTTGCAGCAATGTGTGTTTTTTAATCTGCCCAACAACAAATTGGCCAAAAAACTGCAAAAACGCAAATCGCAGCAAAATCACGTGCACAAAAATCAAAACGCACAGTAAAGAGCACTGCAGAAACAGATGAAAAGCAAACTGCATAGGTGTGTACTGAGCCTTATGCTGGCCACACAGATCAATTTTTAGACGAGAATATTCAGACGAAAACTCTTTGTACATTCACTGAATGAAAGCACGAACGTTCTTAAAATTAAATTTTTTTTGAAGGAAGACATTGTTTTTGTTTTTAATAAAAAAATTTGATCACGGAGTCTGATATTTACCAGATTCACCCTTTAATAGTATATACAGTATATCTCCTCTAATAGTATATACAGTATACGTCTTCTGTCTGTTATGCTCAGAGTGGATTTGCTATTTTGCTCCCTGACCATATAGTTGGTTATTCATATTTACCAATGCATAGAGATAATTAAGAATAAATTACCTTTTTTTTTAAAACTGTACACATTAACTAAATTATACACCATACTTTTTTTTATAAGGTTATTAACCGAATAATCGATTAATCAAAACAATAATCGGCCAACTAATCGATTATGAAAATAATCGTTAATTGCAGCCCTAAATTAAACCCCCTTAACATTTTTCACTCTTTGTTATATTGCAGCCATTTGCTAAAATCATTTAAGTTCATTTTTTTCCTCATTAATGTACACAGCACCCCATATTGACAGAAAAACACAGAATTTGTTGAAATTCTTGCAGATTTATTAGAAAAGAAAAACTGAAATATCACATGGTCCTAAGTATTCAGACCCTTTGCTCAGTATTTAGTAGAAGCACCCTTTTGATCTAATACAGCCATGAGTCTTTTTGGGAAAGATGCAACAAGTTTTTCACACCTGGATTTGGGGATCCTCTGCCATTCCTCCTTGCAGATCCTCTCCAGTTCTGTCAGGCTGGATGGTAAACGTTGGTAGACAGCCATTTTTAGGTCTCTCCAGAGATGTTCAATTGGGTTTAAGTCAGGGCCCTGGCTGGGCCATTCAAGAACAGTCACGGAGTTGTTGTGAAGCCACTCCTTCGTTATTTTAGCTGTGTGCTTAGGGTCATTGTCTTGTTGGAAGGTAAACCTTCGGCCCAGTCTGAGGTCCTGAGCACTCCAGCACTCTGGAGAAGGTTTTCGTCCAGGATATCCCTGCACTTGGCCGCATTCATCTTTCTCTCGATTGCAACCAGTCGCCCTGTCCCTGCAGTTGAAAAACACCCCCACAGCATGATGCTGCCACCACCATGCTTCACTGTTGAGACTGTATTGGACAAGTGATGAGCAGTGCCTGGTTTTCTCCACACATACCGCTTAGAATTAAGGCCAAAAAGTTCTATCTTGGTCTCATCAGACCAGGGAATCTTATTTCTCACCATCTTGGAGTCCTTCAGGTGTTTTTTTTTAGCAAACTCCATGCGGGCTTTCATGTGTCTTGCACTGAGGAGAGGCTTCCGTCGGGCCACTCTGCCATAAAGCCCCGACTGGTGGAGGGCTGCAGTGATGATTGACTTTCTACAACTTTCTCCAATCTCCATCTCTTGAGCTCAGCCACAGTGATCTTTGGGTTCTTCTTTACCTCTCTCACCAAGGCTCTTCTCCCCCTGATAGCTCAGTTTGGCCGGGCGGCCAGCTCTAGGAAGGGTTCTGGTCGTCACAAACGTCTTCCATTTAAGGATTATGGAGGCCACTGTGCTCTTAGGAACCTTAAGTGCAGCAGAATTTTGTAACCTTGGCCAGATCTGTGCCTTGCCACAATTCTGTCTATGAGCTCTTCAGGCAGTTCCTTTGACCTCATGATTCTCATTTGCTCTGACATGCACTGTGAGCTGTAAGGTCTTATATAGACAGGTGTGTGGCTTTCCTAATAAAATCCAATCAGTATAATCAAACACAGCTGGACTCAAATGAAGGTGTAGAACCATCTCAAGGATGATCAGAAGAAATGGACAGCACCTGAGTTAAATATATGAGTGTCACAGCAAAGGGTCTGAATACTTAGGACCATGTGATATTTCAGTTTTTCTTTTTTAATAAATCTGCAAAAATGTCAACAATTCTGTGTTTTTCTGTCAATATGGTGTGTTGTGTGTACATTAATGAGGAAAAAAATGAACTTAAATGATTTTAGCAAATGGCTGCAATATAACAAAGAGTGAAAAATGTAAGGGGGTTTGAATACTTTCCGTCCCCACTGTATTTTGTCTAATCAGAAAGTCAATGCTAACTTTTTTTCCAGGTATCATCCAGGGTCAGCATCTACTTTCTGGACTGAGATGATGGCTCACAGATCATGTAAATATTGGTGCCTTTTTTGGCTGTGTTCATCAATGTCTTACACAGATCAGCCTCCACTTTGGCCTCTCACTTTATAACTTGCTACAAACTTACAATGATGCGGTCTGATCACTGAGAGAGATTAGGGAAAATGCTTCCTCCAGCCTGCAGCAGACTGATGGAATCATCTCAGATGTCTCCTTAAAGGAGGAGGAGCTTAAGGACTACGCAAAAGGAACAGATTTTTTTAAAATGTATACCGTTGTGATCTGCCAGGAAATGTATGCAGATTGGCAAAGTAATTGTGAAATCCACTTTAATTAAATTATTTTGGAACAGACACCAATGTGCATAAATACACCAGCATTTTTAAAGATAGACATGGCTACGAGTAGGGGTGGGAGGAGAAATTCAAATGATTCCTCACTCTACAAAACGGGAAGATTGGCAGTACAAGAGGAAATATGTCCATTGACATTATAAAATAATCTTTAAAAAGCCTAAAATATTATCAAAAAAATCTAAATTGTGATAATAAAGTTGCCCAAGCAAAACATTAACTTGGCTAACTATGAAAATATTGTTCAAACAAAATGCCCATGATTAATTTTAAAGTGGAACTCTCCAAAACATAATTATTATTTTTAATCTTTATGCTACAGTGCCTTGAAAAAAGTATTCATACCCCTTGAAATTTTCCAGATTTTTTGGGGGGGATTTTATGTTATAGACCAACACAAAGTGGCACATAATTGTGAAGTGGACAGAAAATGATAAATGGTTTTCAACAAAATATTTTAGTCACTACCTTGTAGAACCACCTTTTGCTGTAATTACAGCTGCAATTCTTTTTGGGGAGGTCTCTACCAGCTTTGCACATCTAGAGAGTGACCTTTTTGCTCATTCTTCTTTGCAAAATAGCTCAAGCTCTAAGGGCGTCTGAACAGCAATTTTCACGTCTTGCCACAGATTCTCAATTGGATTTAGATCTGGACTTTGACTGGGCCATTCTAACACATGAATATGCTTTGATCGAAACCATTCCATTGTAGTTCTGGCTGTATGTTTAGGGTCGTTGTCCTGCTGGAAAGTGAACCTGCGCCCCAATCTATAGTCATTTGCGGACTAACAGGTTTTCCTGTAAGATTGCCCTGTATTTGGCTCCATCCATCTTCCCATCAACTCTGACCAACTTCCCTGTCCCTGCTGAAGAAAAGCATCCCCACAACCGGATGCTACCACCGCCATGTTTCACGGTGGGGGTGGCGTGTTCGGGGTGATGCGCAGTGTTAGTTTTCCGCCACACATAGCATTTTGCTTTTAGGCCAAAAACTTCAATTTTGGTCTCATCTGCACCTTCTTCCACATGTTTGCTGTGTCCTCCACATGGCTTCTCGCAAACTGCAAATGGATCTTCTTATGGCTTTCTTACAACAATGGCTTGCTTCTTGCCACTCTTCCATAAAGGCCAGATCTGTGGAATGCATGACTAATAGCTGTCCTGTGGACAGATTCTTCCACCTGAGCTGTGGATCTCTGCAGCTCCTCCAGAGGTACCATGGGTTGCGTCTCAAAATAAGGCTCTGCTTGTCCGGCCTGTCAGTTTAGATGGACGGCCATGTCTTGGTAGGTTTGCAGTTGTGCCATACTTTTTCCATTTTCGAATGATGGATTGAACAGTGCTCCCTGAGATGTTCAAAGCTTGGGATATTTTTTTTATACCCTAACCCTGCTTTAAACTTCTCCACGACCTTACCCCTGACTTGTCTGGTGTGTTCCTTGGCCTTCATGATGCTGTTTGTTCACTAAGGTTCTCTAACAAACCTCGGAGGGCTTCACAGAACAGCTGTATTTATACTAAGATTAAATTACACACAAGTGGACTCTATTTACTAATTAGGCGACTTCTGAAGGCAATTGGTTCCACTAGATTTGAGTTAGGGGTATCAAAGTAAAGGGGGCAAATGCACACCACACTTTGCAGTTATTTATTTGTAAATATTTTAGAAAACCATTTATCATTTTCTATCCACTTCACAATTATGTGCCACTTTGTGTTGGTCCATCACATAAAATCCCAATAAAATACATTTATGCTTTTGGTTGTAACATGACAAAGTGTGGAAAATTTCAAAGGGTGTGAATATTTTTTCAAGGTACTGTACTAGCATTAGTAAATAGATAGGAAACTATATCATATTTACTGGTTTTAAATTATTCTTTTTACATTTCTTCAGTTACTTAGTTACTTCCTGGTTTCTTGCCTAGGCAAATGATGCATGCTTGAGCTAAGGACAGATGGATTCCAGTTAGTAAATGCTACATGAATAATTTGCCCTAACTTAAGATTGCCACAGTCAGAAATGCTGGGGGGTGAAAGTGATTCCTCAACACAATAAAGCATGGAGACACGGATGAGGGAGTTTGCTTTGAATATTAAAAATGAATCAAATAGTGTTTTCAGTTGTTGATGCTTGAATGCAGTGAAGAACTGTGATAAACTGGCACAATGCATAGTACAGTTGTTCTGACTCTGGTAAAGGAGGAAGGCTGAATTTACAGAATTTGCATGCACGTACTTGGATAAAAGAAAAAAAAAAAAAAAAACCTTCAAAAACATAAGGTCCCATTCCACCTTTTGTGCTTACATGCAGAACCATTTATTACTGTGGAAACACAAACATGAAGAGCCATTCTCTCCGTGGTCTTAAAAGCAGACATGTTTCGAACGCTACCACACACTACACACACTAGCTGAGTATTAGTGTAGGGTACAGCACCGCACAGTCCTAGGCACACGTATACAGGGTCTCGAAAGATGTGATGGCCATCACATTCTGAGAGACCCTAATCTGCAACGTTCAGTTTACAGTTTTTTTTACAGTTTTTATAAAAGTGAAAAAAAAAAAAAAAAAAAGCCAAAAATAGTTGTGGTTTTATTTTTCTTCCCTCTCTCTATTGTTCTCTCTTATGTTCGCACTCCTGTTCGTTCACTATTGTTCTAAATCTATCATTCACTCTGTTTTATTTTTACTATGTTTTATTGTATTTGCTTTGCAGGTATGGTATGTTATACTGTAATGTTTGTTTTATTGTTAACCATCATTTGCTTAGTAGGTACGCCATTCAGCTGCAGCACTGATTTATATATCTAGACAGCAACAGCGTTTGCTCCCACTATACGTAAATCAGCGACTCCAGCGCTGTAGGAGGCGATTTCACCACCACAGTTAAAAGAAAATGGTGCATGTATGCCCATCATTAGAAGTGGGTGGATGAAGGGCGGTATTCTAATGGTGGGCATACCCACCAATCAATCTTTTTTTTTTCGTTCAGCCCACCGGCTGCATGAAAAAAAGAACATTACAATATATGCCCAACAAGGACCAGCAACGTACTGGTATGTTGCTGGACTTTGAGTGGTTATACCAGAATGATCATCTTGGTATCATTCTTTTCAGCCAGCGGTCGGCTTTCATGTAAAAGCAATCCTAGCGGCTAATTAGCCTCTAGACTGCTTTTACAAGCAGTGGGAGGGAACGTACCCCCCACCGTCTTCCATGGATTTTCTCGGGCTCTCCTGTCCCAACAGGGAACACGAGAATGCAGCCGGTGGTTTCGCCAGCTGACCATAGGGCTGATTGGAGACCAGAATGTCTCCAATCAGCTCTATGGCCTAAGAAACCATAAACTATGATCATTTCATGACAGGTTTCGCCGGATATAAACAGCATCATTGGGAAATTGGGAAAGCATTTAATCACACCAATCTTGGTGTGGTCAGATGCTTTGAGGGCAGAGGAGAGATCTAGGGTCTAATAGACCCCAATGTTTTAAAAAAAAAAAAAGAGTACCTGTCACTACCTATTGCTATCATAGGGGATATTTACACACCGCAAAAAATAAAAATTGCAGAGGCAATCAAATACCACCAAAAGAAAGCTCTATTTGTGGGGAAAAAAGGATGCAAATTTTGTTTGGGTACAACATTGCATGACCGCGCAATTACCAGTTAGAGCAGCGCAGTGCCAAATTGAAAAAAGTGCTCTGGTCGTTGAGCAGCCAAATCCTCCGGGGCTGAAGTGGTTAATTGGTTAAAGAAACACCTATACTTCTATCTACTGATGTTGAAAGGTTATTCAACTTTGTAGACTGGTCCTTTATGCTCATGACTTAGCATTTTGGGATTTAAGCCCATGCATTGCAATCTAGGACCATGATCTTTTATAAACAACTGACAGCTGGAGTTAGATTTAATGGGATAACTTCACCTCCTACTGACCTATGTAACATCAGACAAGGCTGCCCAATGTCTCCTATACTCTTCATTAGCTCCCTGGAACATTGCTGTTCACATTGGACCACAATAATGGTATTGCAGTCTTTTTTTTTTTTTTTTTTTTAATTTTCCATCTTTTTTTGTTTGTTTAGCAAAAAATAAAAATCCCAGCTGTGATTAAATACCACCAAAAGAAAGCTCTATTTGTGGGAAAAAAATGGTAAAAATTTCATTTGGGTACAGTGTTGTATGACCGCGCAATTGTCATTCAAAGTGCGTCAGAGCTGAAAGCTGAAAATTGGTCTGGGCAGGAGGGGGGTTTAAGTGCCCAGTAAGCAAGTGGTTAAAGTCTGAGAGTTAGCTGAATTTATACAATTTGTGTAGGAGTATCAGTTCCCAAAGACAACTTCTGGATATGACGCTGAGCATGTGCACTCAACTTCTTTAGTCGACCAAAGAAGTTATCTCAGGGTTAGGTAATATAGTAGGAAATCATTTGCAAAAACAGCCAGTTTATGCTCAGTATGGTGTTTTGTATAAAAAAAAAAAAAAAAAAAAAAAAAAAAAAACCACCATACTGAGCATAAACTGGCTGTTTTTGCAAATGATTTCCTACTATATTACCTAACCCTGAGATAACTTCTTTGGTCGACTAAAGAAGTTGAGTGCACATGCTCAGCGTCATATCCAGAAGTTGTCTTTGGGAACTGATACTCCTACACAAATTGTATAAATTCAGCTAACTCTCAGACTTTAACCACTTGCTTACTGGGCACTTAAACCCCCCTCCTGCCCAGACCAATTTTCAGCTTTCAGCTCTGACGCACTTTGAATGACAATTGCGCGGTCATACAACACTGTACCCAAATGAAATTTTTACCATTTTTTTCCCACAAATAGAGCTTTCTTTTGGTGGTATTTAATCACAGCTGGGATTTTTATTTTTTGCTAAACAAACAAAAAAAGTTGGAAAATTAAAAAAAAAAAAAAAAAAAAAAAATCATGTTTCATAGTTTGTTATAAAATTTTGCAAACAGGTAATTTTTCTCCTTCATTGATATGCGCTGATGAGGCGGCACTGGTGAGCACCGATAGGCACAGTTAAGGCGGCACTGATGGGCGCTGATGGGTGGCACTGATAGGTACCACTGATGGGGGGCACTGATGGACACTGGTAGGCGACACTGATGGGCACTGATAGGTGGCACTGATGTGCAGCACTGTTGTTGTGACACTGATTGTGGGCACTGATGGGTGGCACTGCTGCCTATTGCTAGGTGTCACTGGCAGGGGGCACAGATGATCGCCGTGATCGGGACTGACGTCCCTCTCACAGCCGCCGGTGATCGGCTTTTTTTTTTCCTCCTCACGCTGTCAGTGCGAGGAGAAAAAATAGCGATTACCGGCTCTGTTTACATCACATGATCAGCTGTCATTGGCTGACAGCTGATCATGTGGTAAGGGGTCGGGACCAACCCCTTACTCTGATCTGTGATCAGGCGAGTCTCATAGACTCGCTGATCACCGAGCGCGCCGCGTGCTCCCTGCAGGGGTGCGCGCAGGCCGCTCGTGCATGGGACGACGTCAATAGACGTAGTCCCGGCAATGTAGGTCCGTGCTGTTGCCGTCATTTGGCAATAGCGCGGATATGAAGAGGTTAAAAATCTTCCACTGACTGATACCATAGTACTTTCCATGTAATACTTGCAGTTTATCTTACCAGCTAAAGCTTTTGCAGCGAACCCTCCTCCTAGGCTGCATTTTTTGCAATAGAAAGCAGAGCAGTCAGGCCACAAGATGAGATGACTTTATGGTATATTCACAATTCACAAGGCAGTAAATATTTTTCCTGGTGCTCTCTGATCTCAGATTATGACTCTCTAAGTAGACGTTCATAGAAAGTCCTAGGGCGGAATCAGTGAGAGCTGTGGGGAAACCATGAGGACTGACACTCCTGTAGGTGTTGTTTCCCAGTGAACTTCCAGGGACCAGTTCTAGTGATCGGAGTGGTGTTTGGTGCAGAGGCACCGGAAAAGATGAGTATTTACTGCCCTCTTTTACAGATAACAGCAATGAAAAGATCATTTTACAATAATACAAGTAGAAAAACGAATTTATCATTTTAAAAGCCAGTCAGTCCAGGCCATGATTTTTCTAAGTGCTTAAAACTTAAAAAAAAAAAAAATCGGAGGATTGCCGATTACACATTGCTCAAGAGGGAGAGCTGTGAAAGCCTTTGGGATGGGGCATGCCTTGTAGCACTGGCAGCAATAGCAATTTGTCAGCATTCTTCCTCAAGTTCAATGCTGCAGATCATTCATAAGTTGAAAAGTGGAACAAGGCTGCCTCTCATTCTGCAGCAATACCTGCAGGAAATATGCCAGCCTCAGAGGATTTAAACTGAGCGATGTGAAATGAAATTTGCACTGCTCAATTTGAATGTGAATCAAGCAATATTGAGTCTGGGAAACCCCTCTCAATGCATAGAAGGCTTTTAGAACTACAAACAGGACATATATAATCAGGAATACTTATCAAGAAAAATAATTGTGGCTTTCAGCCTAAACAGAAACATGCCCTAACTGGTCAGCCTGCTAAGTTTTTAGTGATAAAGGTTAAAGCCAAACATCAGGCAAGTATATGTAACTAAATATATATATCTATATTTATTAGTATCTCACAAAAGTGAGTACACCCCTCACCACATTTTTGTAAATATTTTATTAGAAATGACACTTTGCTACAATGTAAAGTAGTGAGTGTACAGTTTGTATAACAGTGTAAATTTGCTGTCCCCTACAAAAAATAACTCAACACACAGCCATTAACAGTCTAAACAGCTGGAGACAGAAGTGAGTGCACCCCTAAGTGAAAATGTCCAAATTAGGCCCAAAGTGCCCAATATGCTTTACCCATGGTCCCATAGGCTATTTGGTCACTCATTTTTTGCCATGGTTTCTGAAAGTGCAGCAACTTTTGGTGCATTTTTGCAAAAACGTGCGACCTAATAGAAAGTCTATGGGACTACGGGTAAAGCACACGAAAAATTGTGGATACACCCGCATTGTGGCCAAACCACAGCCCACCAGTGTGAAATGGGCATATGTCCACTGCAGCAGAGCCAGACTGGCTGTTGATGCTGGGCTTCATTCTCTTTGAGACCTATTGCTTGATTGACCTAAAGTAGGCTAATATCAGTACATATTTAGGTACTTAGAGCAGCTGTCTTAAAGTATAATACTTTACTAGCTAATATATAAGTGAATTAATTGGAGTTTTTCATTTCTGCATAATGTTCACCTTTTAAGCCAAAAACACACACATAGGTATTATGTATGGTGTGTGGGTGTGTGTGCAGATGCATCTGCATTTGGTGTGGTGCTACAGAAGAAAACTTGCAAAACTAAATACATGTTCTGTCATGTTTATAGCCAGTATTTGCTTTGAATAGAAGCACAAGCTGTTACACAAATGGAACGTAGAACATTGCTGATGTTTTATGATGGGCTGTACATCATCTCCTTTCAAAAGAGATTCCAGTAGTGCTGTCAGCGCACTGTAAAAGATTGACCATAGTAATATATGGGAAATTCACAGGCCACTTACTGAAGCGAAGCTATCAATCCTTTAAAGCCACACCCCAGGTGAAAAAAAAAAAAAAAAAATGCATTTTGGTGGAGTTGCTCTATACATTTAGAACAATTTCACTGTCTCTATTACTCATCTGTGCACAAAGCATTACTGATAAATCCTATCAGCTTCCTGTTTTGTCATGGTCAGGAAATCTAAGCTTCCCTTTCTATCATGTGCATATCTATGTGTCACAATATATTCAGTGCATGTGACTCACATTGTTTTCTTTGTAATAGTAGGACAATACCGGAAACCGTTCCCTACTTCTGAACTTTGAGCTTCCAATTATTGTTGCTTCGGAGGCTTCTTTAGGCACAACCAGACAAGTTGGGTAAGTACTACAAATCTGAAAAAAGGAAGCAGAAGTTAAAATGTAAAAATCTCCTAAAACTAGAGCAAATGCAAGCTTGCAATAACAGAGAGAATTCACACACAAAAACACAAATCAAAATAAAAAACAAATGGAAGAACACGTTGGAACAAAAAAAAAAAAAAAAATGTGAATTTGTAAAAGTAGAACTTTTGTCAATTTCATACTCTGGAATACATACAGTACAGTGGAAACTGATTCTTAAGCCTCGTACACACGGTTTAATTGTTGGACGACCAAGCGCCTGATTTTTGTCAAAAGCGAATGTGCAGGATTTTGTCTAGCATACTATCTGCAACTTGTCGCTTGACAAACACAAACGTAGTGACGTGCTACGAGAGTAGAAAGAGGTAGTTCATTTCTCAAGCGCCACCCTTTGGGCCCCTTCTGCTAATTTCATGTTAGTAGAATTTTGGTGAGTGTTGATTTGCGATTTTCAGATCGTACAAAACAAATGCCTTTTAAAATACGTCTGGCATAACTACATGCAAAGCAGCTTCATTATGATCCCATGAAAGATGATGACAATTTTGACATTTCATCAATTGCCGTGTCACGAATGTTAATTCTAGATTATGAACAGTAGTTTACAAGACCAAACTCTTCCCAGTCGTAGCTTGATTCCAAGCATGCGCGTTTGTACTTTTGGACTTGTGTGACGGATTTCTGTACTGACCATCCAAAAATCAGACGTTGAGTTCACATCAGACAAAAATTTTATAGCCTGCACATCCAGCTTTTGTCTGACATAAAAGTCAAATCGTCTGTCGAATGCACCATACTAACGATCCGAAAAATCTGCAGACAGCTCGTCTTATGACTTTTCCCTTCTGATTTTTGTACCGTGTGTACAAGGCCTTAGACTATGGGTTATAGGCCACTACCTTCAAGTAGATGGACATGCAAATGCTTTTCTGGGACAGCTCTCAGTGTATGGATAGAACCCCACCAACTGTTAGCAAGCAGTAAGAAGTTCACAGAGGAAAGAGGGGAGGGACCTGTGTCCTGTACTGTACTCCAAGATATTGAATTTACAGGTATGTCAAAATTCCTATTATCCCTAATCATACAGTACAGAAAGCAAGAATAGATTTTTCGACCATTGGATGTCCCCACACAATACCTTGAGGGGTGGGCTACAAAATCGCTAAAACAGCACCAACAGGTCCAGACAGACAGTTGGCCAAAGCATGCAAACAGAGTTCCTAACAGCCACCTGGAAAAAATAGGATTTTTTAAAACAGCTTACCTGTAAAATCCTTTTCTTTCGAAGGACATCACGGGACACAGAGCCACAGTAATTACTGATGGGTTATATAGGTATCACTGGTGATTGGACACTGGCACACCCTATCAGGAAGTTCAACCCCCTATATAATCCCTCCCCCTTGCAGGGATACCTCAGTTTTGTAGCCAAGCAATATAGTGTATTAGAAGAGGGGCGGGACCTCTGTGTCCCGTGATGTCCTTCGAAAGAAAAGGATTTTACAGGTGAGCTGTTTTAAAAAATCCTATTTTCTTTCTCGAACATCACGGGACACAGAGCCACAGTAATTACTGATGGGATGTCCCAGAGCAATGCTACCTGAGGGGGGGGAACCACGACCAAGTAGGGTGCAATCAGACCTGAGGACCCTGTACCGCTGCCTGCAGCACACTACGCCCAAAGGCGATATCCTCATGCCTTCTCACATCCACCTGATAGAATCTGGTGAATGTATGAACTGAAGACCAGGTTGCGGCCTTGCAGCTTTGAGCCATAGAGGCCCGGTGATGCACTGCCCAAGAAGCACCAATAGCCCTTGTGGAATGTGCCCTGATCTGAAACGGAGGAATCTTCTGTTTCAAACCGTAAGCTTGAATGATCAACTGTCTAATCCATTTAGAAATGGTAGCTTTTGACGCTGCCTGTCCTCTGTTGGGACCCTCTGGCAGCACAAACAAAACATCCGTCTTGCGGATCTGAGTAGTTGCCCCTAGATAGGCCTTAACTGCTCTTACTACATCCAGCGAATGTAGAGATCTCTCTTCCGGAGAACAGGGATCTGAAAAAAAGGAAGGTAGAACAATATCTTGGTTTAAATGAAAATCAGAAACCACCTTCGGTAAAAAACTAGGATGAGGGTGTAGTACCACTCTATCCTTGTGTATAATCAAATAAGGCTCCTTACAGGAAAGAGCTGCTAATTCTGATACTCTTCTAGCAGAAGAGATGGCCACCAGAAAAATTAATTTCCTTGTCAACAAGACCAAAGGAATCTGACTTATTGGTTCAAAAGGCTGTTTCTGTAACACAGCCAGGACCAAATTCAAGTCCCAGGGGTTTAGGGGCGCTTTAACCGGAGGATTAAGACGCATCACCCCCTGCATAAAGTTTCGGACCAAAGAATGCGAAGCAAGTGGCCGCTGAAATAATACTGATAAAGCAGAAACCTGGCCCTTGATGGTACTCAAGGCCAGCTTCATCTCTAATCCCATCTGTAGAAAATCAAGGATTCTACCTATGACATATTTCCTGGGATGCCAACCTCTGGATTCACACCAGGTTATATAAGCCTTCCAGACTCTATGATAAATCATCCTGGAAGCTGGCTTCCTTGCATTAATCAAGGTAGATATGACAGGACCTGAGAGCCCACGACTCTTCAGAACGTGGGTCTCAATAGCCAAACCGTCAAATTTAGCATTTGTAAGGCAGGATGGAACACTGGACCTTGAGATAACAGGTCTGGGCGTACCGGTAGGGTCCACGGGGAACCCACCGTCATCCTTACTATTTCTGCATACCAAGTCCTTCTGGGCCAAGCGGGGGCCACCAGAAGTACCGACTTCCTTTTCTGCCTGATCCTGCGAAGGAGTCGTGGTAGTAGCAGAATAGGCGGGAATGCGTAAAACAGTGAGAACCGATGCCACGGAATCACCAACGCATCCGTCCCGCATGCAAGAGGATCTTTTGTCCTTGCCACAAATCTGTCTATCTTTTTGTTGAATTGGGATGCAAAGAGATCTACATCTGGAACCCCCCATCTTTGGCATATGGCCCAAAAGACGTCGGGATGCAGAGACCATTCCCCTGGAAGTAACTGCTGGCGACTTAGATAGTCCGCCTGCCAATTCTCTATTCCCGGGATGAAAACTGCCGATATGCATGGCACATGCATCTCTGCCCAGACTAAGATCTGGTTCACCTCTTTTTGAGCAGCTCGGCTCCGGGTGCCTCCCTGATGATTGACATAAGCCACTGCTGTGGCATTGTCGGACTGAATCCTGACCGGACAACCCTGTAGCCTGATAGTCCAGGCTTTTAGAGCTAGATGTATCGCCCGGATCTCCAGAATGTTGATGGGTAAGGTCCTCTCTGTCTTGGACCATACCCCTTGGACCGCAGCCTGTTCCAGAACTGCTCCCCAACCTGACATCTGTTGTTACCACCGTCCAGGTAACCGGTAGAAAGGATTTCCCCTTCTGCAGGTTTTCGGGTATGAGCCACCAATTGAGGCTCTGACGCACCGCATGCGACAGGTGCATCGGAAAGTCTAATGCCTAAACCTTCTTGTTCCAGGTCGACAGAATACTGTGTTGCAGCATTCTTGAGTGAAACTGAGCATAGGGAACTGCTTCGAATGAAGACACCATCTTCCCTAGTAGCCTCATAAAAAGGCGGACTGAGGGACCCTCCTTGGTCCTTACTGTCAGAATCAGCTCTCTCAAAGCAGTGATCTTTGCCTGGGGTAGAAATATTT
This sequence comes from Aquarana catesbeiana, assembly GCF_042186555.1. NCBI lineage: Eukaryota > Metazoa > Chordata > Amphibia > Anura > Ranidae > Aquarana > Aquarana catesbeiana. The sequence continues at coordinate 192,224,437 of NC_133332.1, read as the reverse complement.
TCTCCTGGCTCCTTGTATCTATAATCAGACCTAAATACTCAAGTCTTCTTACTGGTTTTAGGAAAGACTTTTCTAAGTTGAGGATCCAACCCAGGTGTTCTAGATACCTGACCGTGGTCCTCAAGTTTCCATTCAAAGAGGCTACCGACCGGTCTATCAAGAGCAGGTCGTCTAGGTATGCTATGACAGCTATACCCTGAGCCCTTAATCTGGCCAGAGGAGGAGCCAAGATCTTTGTGAACACTCGAGGTGCAGTGGCTATCCCAAAAGGCAGAGCCACAAACTGGAAATGGCGCCCTCCTACCTCGAAGCGCAGAAACTTCTGATGAGCAGGAAAAATGGGCACATGCAGATATGCATCTCTGATGTCTATTGATGCCAGAAATTCTCCTCCCTGCAGGGTGGGAACTACTGTTCGAATTGATTCCATGCGGAAGGATTGAATCCTTAGGAATCGGTTCAGATCCCTTAAGTCCAAAATGGACCTGACATCCCCATTTGGCTTTTGGACCGTAAAAAGGTTGGAATAGAAGCCCAATCCCTGGTCCTTTGCGGGAACTATCATAATGACCTCCTGCGACAAAAGTCGCTCTAACGCTAGAAGGAGCGACTGCTTCTTCTCTGGGTCTCTGGGAACATTTGATCTGAGGAACCGAGGAGAAGGGAATTCCTGAAACTCCAGCTTGTACCCTAAGGTTACCGTGGAGACTACCCATCTGTCCTGGAAGTCCTCGTGCCAGAGCTCTGAGAACTGTCGCAGTCTTCCCCCCACTCGAGTGAGCGGGGGCGCCCCCTCATGCAGAGGTCTTAGTGTTTTGCCTAGTAGGCTTCTTTCCCCAGGACTTCTTTGTCCCTGGGGTTGACTCTTGTCTCTGGACCCCGATGGAGGCGGCCGTCGAGACTGCCTGGAGGCTGAAGCCCCCGGCGCTGGGGAAAGAGTCCGTTTGAAAGAGGGACGCTTACTCTTCTTCTTGACAGGTAAGAGAGTGCTTTTCCCACAAGAGATTCTCTTGATATAGTTATCCAAGTCCTCTCCAAACAACCTTGCACCACGAAATGGAAACCCAGCCAGTAGCTTCTTACATGGTGCTTCGGCTGACCAATTTTTCAACCATAGGATTCTACGTATATGCACCAACCCCAGTGAAAGACGGGAGGTTTGCACGATAGAATCTCTAATGGCGTCAACCACAAAGCATAAGGCCGCTGGAAGGTTAGCAAACCCCTGGGCCTGCTGTTCAGGTAATACTTTGATGACCTGCTTAACATGGTCTCTTAAGTATTGACAGACTCCAATCGCTGCTACTGCAGGTTGGGCCACTGATCCTGCTAAGGAGAAAACATCATTCAATAGGGATTCCATCCTTTTATCTACAGGATCCCTGAGCATCTGAGCATTGTCTACAGGACAAGTCAGGCTATTATTTACGGAGGAAATGGCGGCATCAATAGCCGGTATTCCCCACATTTTAATAAACTTTTCTTCCATCGGATAAAGTGTTGAAAACTTTCTCGGCGGAAAAAAACGTTTGTCTGGGTGATCCCACTCAGAATAAATAAGCTTTTCAAGTAAAGTATGAACAGGAAAAGCATGTGCTGCTTGGAAAGGTTTCAGTGACCCCAAAGCAGAAGAGGATTCTTTAGCAGTTTCAGGTATGGGCAACTTAAATGTGGAGCGGACCAATCCAGTGAGGATCTGCACTAAGACTTTCTCCTCTTGGGAAGTCGCAGAGGGTCCCTCTCCACCTGAATCCTCCGAAGAGGAATCATCCATCCCATCCCGGGGATTCATCTCCTTTATCCCAGAGCTCCTCTGTCTGAGGGTCTTGGGGAACAGAGGAAAGCCTAGTGCGTTTTCTTCCACTGAGTGAAGACGTAATCACGGCCATTAATCTTTCCTCTAGACCATTAATGGTTGAGGAAAAAACCTCTTGTGTAATATAAACAGGGGCTGAAGTGCCAGAAGCAGGTGTAGCCCCTGACCCCGATGGCTCTCCCTGGCTAGCCGTCCCTGGCCCATCTTTAGGGGGGGAGGATGCTGCCGACAGGGGGCCCTCAGTACCTGAACGAGATCCCCTAGTGTCTCTGGTTCCTGGGGTGCTTGAACCTCTTCTACCCATAGTGCAAAGCAACAAGGTGTGAGGTATACAAATGAACACTGCCCGCTGAGCGATGTAGTCTGGCTAAAAGCCTTGCTACCCAATGCTCAGTCTGGTGTTACTTCAGTAAATGCTGCCTAGGAGAATGCCTGTGTCCCACCTTACATGCGACCGTCAGCTCTGTGTCTCTCAGAAGGCTGAGTGCACCTGTACAGAGTGCCTTTTAATAGCCTGCAGCTGGCCTGAGTGGGAGTCTAAACACTCTGTGCTGACATCCCGCCCCCTCCTCTACCGCGCCCCCCCCCCCCCTCGAGTTTTGAAAAAAACGAGCGCTTCCCGCACTGCTGACTCTCCTGTCATGCTTCTGGAGAAAAGGCTGGGGATATGGGGGGGGGGGGGGGGGGGGGAAGGAGGGAGACTGGTAACAAGATCTGCCTGAACGGCTATCTTCAGAGATGGTGGCCATAAGGCCGCAGAGCCCGGGTGGTATAACCACTTTCTAGACCCCTGTGGCCCGTCTCTAGCCTGGGGGAACATTCAAACATGAGAAATCCCTTTCCACCTTACCTGCTTGCAGCCTGCTTTGAGATGCTGGGACATAATCAGCACTGAACACCTGAGACAGTCAGTCAGCATGTGTAGGTTTGTGCTCTTGGCAGCCCCCGGTGGTCACAATAGGCATAGCATGCATTTACCTTAAAGGAGAAAAGCCACTAGAACTCAAAAATTCTGTGGAATCTCCTCTTACCTTATCCAGCTGCAGGGTGCTGTTTACACAGACCCAATCTTCACCTCTCACGGTGGGCTCCGTTTGAAAAAACCGTCAGAGACTGGGGCCCCCATCAGTAGGGGGATCCAACAGTTCTGGGACCGTAAAGCACCTTGCCAGAAATTAGGAAGTTTAAAGCCATTTTCTGATCTGCGGGGTCCAGCTCTCTAAAAAGAGAAGCATTACGGGTAAAACCTTGTTTCTTCGGACACGAGGCCCGGGTACCATTCAATTCGGCCATGAAAAGACACTTTGAATGGATCCGGTTCGCCTGGCTTGCCCCAGTATAGGATCTTAGGATATTCCCTTTGGAGCTCAGCACAGGACATCTTTACACGTCCATCACCTAAGACACTGGCGTAAAAACTGAGGTATCCCTGCAAGGGGGAGGGATTATATAGGGGGTTGAACTTCCTGATAGAGTGTGCCAGTGTCCAATCACCAGTGATACCTATATAACCCATCAGTAATTACTGTGGCTCTGTGTCCTGTGATGTTCGAGAAAGAAAAATGGTTTGATGCTGAAAAAAAAAAAAAAAAAAAAAAAAAAAAAAAAAGCTAAGAACTTGACATCTTCCAGAGAACCAGGTAGGGAAGCAGTGTGGACGAGGAGAAAGCAATCCCACAGAGGTACCACCATTTGGGAACACAGAAGAGGGGTCAGGTCCCAAGGGAAGACATGGCAGGTAGTCATCGATGTCAGTCCTGACCCCACCCATAAGGCAAAACGAAAATTGACATGCCATGCCAAAATAATTTGACATATGGAGGGAGAATGTAATTCCCACAAACGTTTAAAGGAAAAGCACCATGGAAGCAAGAAAGACTGGCTTCCAAGATACATTGTCCCGCATTTAAAAAAATAATCCTCTGTTCTTACAAAAGGACCCTTTAAGGGAATAACCCCCAAAAACACAAGGGGAGGGATGTGAGTGGGCAAGACACTATAAGGCGACCCCCAAGTTTACACTGGGTGACAAAGAAGAGCAACTTAATGCAAAAAAGGGTGCACAGGGAATAAGAGAGAGTCAAGGCGTTAGGAAGAAACATGTAAAGGAAAAAACAATACCTGCAGGATACTAAGGGCTAGGTGTTTGGCAAATCAAAACAGAAGAAGTTGCAGAATGATGTTTTAAGATGGATTTCCCTTTCATCGCACTAGTCAAGAACTACTTGAGGTTTTAGATTGCAGAGAATGGAGGAAACAATCAGCATTCTCCATAGAAAGAGGGGCACCCTAGCCAGAGGTTGGTATGTGCTGATCTGGTGAATATCAGTGAGTTAGAGAGTCAAACAGCAAGATCATAGTAGATTTTAGTTGATGATAAGTCAAGAACAACAATGCTGGACTGCAGGATTAAGTCCAAGATCACAGCAAGAAGAAAGTTCTGCAGAGTTGCAATATGGCAAAACAAGGTGAAACTCACCAGGATTCAAAGACTCTTGCTGAAGATGACAGACCCAGGTAGCTGGTGAGGTGGTCTTGGTGGAGGGAGGTCCAGACAGGATAATCTGCAGACGAAGGACCTGGGCAGGAAAACATTGGATTCAGAGAGAAGGGGCACTCTAGGAGCCCTGGCCGCAAATTCAGATCTGCCAGGCAGCACACCACAGCAGCGGTGAGCAGAGGGTGCAGGCAGAGAGGCTACTGGAAAAGGGGAGGCAGAGAAGGGCATCTCCTGGAGACCCAGCTATAGTCTTCGTTCTTCATAGGCACAAGTAACATACACGGTAAACGTCTTTACTTATTCCCAATGCTTAGCACAGTCACATCAAGAGTGCACGGTACAACAAAAACAAATACTCTTGCGCACGGGTGTGTTGGCTAGGCAGTCCACAGTTCAGGATGGACAATAGCTTTCGGCCTTGCTGCCCTCCAGGATAGGGACATCCTAGTAGTCAAACGGAAAAAAAGAAAAAAGAGGGCACACCAGCGTTGTGCATTATCCTTTGATACATTTATTTAAAAAAAAAAAAAACATAATTAAAAACTACTCACAAAAGGTAGAAAGAAAATCACGCTTATAACAATCTTTGACTTGTGACAGTCTGTCCACTGATAGCAGTCTCCAGGTCCTGAAGAGAGGACGTGTGAACCACTGCTGGCTGACGCATTTCGAAGGTATACCTTCTTCCTTAGAGCCTAACCGTTAGATATATATTGATACATTTTGAATAAATGTATCAAAGGATAATGCACAAGGCTGGTGCGCCCTCTTTTTTCCGTTTTTCCGTTTGACATCAAGAGTACAACCAGGGGTGAGGTGTTTGTCTCTGGGGGGACACAGGATAGTGCACCATGCCCGCCAAAACTCAAGCACCTGAGGGAAGTTGGAGATGGACATACTCGCACAAAGGAGATATGGAAAAGTGGGAGCTGTGCAAGAGGTGTGTTTTTGCATACAGGAAGTGTACCGAAATTTCCCCAATGGGGACACAGGCAACAGTAGAAAAACAGCAGAGGTTCTAACTATTCTCACTCTATCCAAAACTGAAAAAATAAGCCTTGGCAGGGTTACGCTTTAAGGGCTTTTGGGAAGCTGGTTTACTCTTCTATGCTTAGCACATTTTTGCCAAAGCAGATGATCTTCCGGGCTAGTGTTCACAAGCCATGGCTAAATATTGCCCAAGTCAGATGTTTTATCGTACATACCGTTTTGGTCATTGGTGACAAAGACAGATTAGATCCAAGCTAGAAACAAAGTTATTGATAAATGCCTTGCTCTCACCTCTAATATATCTTGATATGCTTTGAAATTTGCTTTGAAATCTTCAGTAATAAACGTTATTTTCCCTTAACGCTACAAGCTAATACCTGTCAAGAATTCTTACACAGGCACGTTGAAGCTAACACAGCAATAAATCTTCCAATTAACAAAACGGTAAAAATACAAACCTTAAAGTCTTCATTGAGATCACTAAACACCCAGTAATCATTAGGAATTCCCATACGCGTGTATTCCATTTTCAGGTCAATTAATTTCCAATCCATAAGCCGCTCATCTTGATCAGACTTGGGATTGTAGGAAAATGCATACAGTTCTTCATATTTTACTATGGAAACAGAAAAATATCATTTAAAAACATAATTTCCGTTCTGCTTTTAGTTTCCAGTTTTGTTTAGTTTCAACAGTAGCACAGACTACCATAACAGAATCCATTTAACAAACTCTTTCCTTTGAATCCAGCATGTTTGCCGAAGCGTGAAGCACACAAGGTCATTCTCCTGCACTCATAGCTCAAAGCCCAAATAACAAAGCAAATTCATCATAGTTGCAATAAACAAGACAGGGAGGCCATCACATTACAAACTTGCCAAGAAATAATAATTGATTGAGCCATAAAACAATTAAAAGAGAAATTGTACCCATCCAGTCCTATGAATAAACACATTCAGGAAGGAAAAGAAAGAAATATCCTCTGCTGGCCTATAATTGCACTTCACGTTAAATGTTACTAAAAAAGGCTGACATAATATTCTATTGATGTGACACTAAGCTTACTATTCATCATAACTGGCCAATCAAGTGAAATTCACGCATTGCTGCAGCACAGCAGTCTACCGAGTTGTTTTTTTGGTAATGTAAGTATTTACGAACCTCTGCTTTTAGAATACAAGTAACAAATTTGGCTGCTGCCTGCTCCTTGGTGATCAAGATCAATGCTAACAAATGTTAACACCAAACAGATTCAAAGCTTCTTTGGATGTTTGAATATGGCTGGTGATAAAAGGAAGCCAAAAGCGTTTTACAGCATGAGCTTCAGGAAACATATGCAGTGATCCTTTGAGGTGCTCTTTGTATTCTGGCTAAAGCCTGGCATACACCACTAGTTTATTTTCGTTCAACCCAGCAAGGCTGAAGGAAAAAAAAAAAAAAAAAAACTGACAGCTCGGATGGAGCCGCTGGACTACCTGCGATGTTAGTACAGCAAACTCCCCTGCTGTGCTATTGTGTCCTGACAGGGGGAGCGGCCTCCTCGCCAAAACACTCAGGTCAGCGATCTCCGCCATTGGCTAAGAGCGCTGATCAGCAGACCTTTTTTACTCATGCCCCTTTGACAGAAGCTGGCCGAACTGCTGACTTCTGTCTGACCAACTGCAGTACATGCGGCGGACGAATGTCAGCCAGTTTCTATTGAACCGGCTGATAAAAGGTGATTACTAAGAACTAACTTTAAGGTAAAGCAAGTGAATTTTCTAATCTTAGCATCAGCGCAGTGCTTGCTGTATAACACTGCAACCTCGCTTTTTAAACCATCATGTAAAACATCTGATAACCATTATCAATTTATCTATCCCTCTTAAAAGTCAAGGTTTTGTACCCTAAAACAGTGATGATCCCATTCCAAAAACAAAGCATAAACAGCTTCGCTCACATAACCATTAGCAAATCATCTTTCACTGATCGGACATTAAGCTGCAGTTTGTTTGCTATGGATTGGCACTCTGAATATCAATTGCCTGGTCACCATGGTGGATCAGAAACTTACAGGTACACTATCTGACATAAGCCAAATACTGATGGAGGTATAGGGAATGTTTCTCTACTCCAAAGCCACCATCTGTCAACACTGGGCTTCTGTACAAGGATGCTTTTTGCTGCAATCACACAAATATGGTTAAAGTGGTTCTAAAGACTAAAGTTTTTTTGGGGGGGTTTTTTTATATCTTCATACATTCTATCCATAAAGGTAAAAAACATTCTGTATGCAGCAAGACCCCCCCCATTTAATTACCTGAGTCCCATTCAGATCCCGTGATGTGCACGAGAGCAGCTGCTCTCTTGAGTCTCTCCCTCTTCATTGGCTCCTGCCAATCACAGTGGGATGTGGGGGACAGGGCTGAGCCCCATTATGTGAGTCAAAGAACACACAGTGCAGGGCTTGGGAGTGAATATGCACGAGTGCCCCCATAGCAGGCAGCTTGCTGTGGGGGCACTTAGCAGGGGGGAGGAACCCAGAGTGCTGGCGGGGGACCCCAGAAAGAGGAGGACTTTTTCATTATCAATCAGCTGATACCCTTACAGTGTTTTAACGAGTAACATTGCAAGGTCTGTATCACTTTAGAAGTAATTACCCTTTGGGAGCATCTCACCAAAAATTTAATTTTTGTTGCATAGGATGCCTAAATTCTGACTTGTATCTTAGTACAGACTTTTGGGGGAAAAAAAAAAAAATCACACAAGCAGGAAATGACATTTCTGGGAAAGTTCTGTATTACTGCATAGAATATACTGCATTACATTTTAGAGAAAATGATATAGTGCTGCAGAATAAAAGAAAATTAGTTTTTATTACCACTCAGTGACAATATAGCCTGCATAGCAATTGTATGTGCTATATTATTTATTTATTTTTTTATCTGCTATTTTTTCCCACAAAAGCAGATTTATCCTTTAAGTTATAGCTGAAAACATTTCCAGAAAGACTTACTTATAACGTTTGTACAGCCGTAGCCTCTGGGTCCCTCGCTGCTTCCCCAAACATCCCATTTCATAGTCTCATACACATTAAACCTCTTCCTCAGGACTACGTGTCTTACAATGCAGAGCACCACTGGGCATGCACTGCCCCAGCAATCAGAAGTGCAGAGGCGTCTTAGGCTCCATTCACACCTCAGTGTTTTGTAGCTCGAAGCTTCAAAACACTGGAGGAGAAAAAAAAAAAAAATCTATTATTCTCTATGGAGTTGGTTCACATCTCCACTACAAGTCGCCTGTCGCCAAACACGTGAAGCAAACAAAAAAGTTTGGTAGCTTTTTTTGTGGCTCGAATCGGGCGTTTTTGGCCTGTTTTTATTCCCATAGAAATGAACGAAAATGCACCATTTGCGCTCTTTGCCACTCGTTTGTGCGTAATTTTCTGCTCAAATTAAAAATTGTAAAACATAAAATCGCAATAATATATGAATAAATGTAAACTAAATTCACAAATAACTAAAAATCATCATAAATAAAATAATCATATGTAATAATACATAAATGATAATCAACCCCTAACCTTAAAAAATATTATAATAAACACCCAAACAAAAACAAAAAATACGTATTACTACTACTACTAATAATGTATTTATTTTGCATTAGGGTGTTTAGGTATTTATTTATATAGTTTTATTTAATTTTTTTAAGGTTTAGGGGTTAATTATGTATTTACGATTACTTAGTATTCATTTAATTTTTATGTATTTATTTTACATTTATTCATTTTTTATTATTATTAGTATTCACACCCTAATAAAAAATAAATAAATAACCCTATGTCAGGAAGCTAGTTCAGCTAATATGAATTCTCATGCAGCTAATGCTCATGCACGTGTACCAGCACACAGACGAGCTCAAGCCAATATCCAGTGTGCACTGACACGTAAGCACCTCCTGACCATCCTGTTGTCTTAACGTGTATGACCCTGGCTCGCCTTGACTACGTCCCTGACTGTGACAGTCTCCTGCTATCAAGCTACTGACACCCGTCTTTTACCTCTGTCGCCACATTCAGGGGTGATCGGACCAGAGCGGCACGAGAAGCCCTCTCGTCAACTCAGCCTCCAACCAAGGTACGCGTCACCCTAACCCCTAATCCTAAACCAAACTCCTAATCTTAACCTAACCTTAACTCTAATCCCTTACCTTAACAAAAAAAAATAAATAAATGAATAATAATATTCAAAAAAAATAAATAAATACTAATGGAAAAATCTAAAAAAAAAAAAGCTGAAATACCTAGCAACAAATTATGCAACAGATGCTAGATGCTCTGTTGGCTAACAAAAAAAAACACCAAAGCTCATAAATCGGGCATAAAAATGTGCCAAAATGGCGCATAAAAATGCACGAGAAAACACTGGAAAAAAAAAAAGCTCAGGTGTGAATGCAGCCTAAGTGCCTGTAATGCTTGTCTGCCTCTTGGAGCAGGCAGCATAATTATGTAACTCAGCATTTCTCTTCCTGGGAGCAGCAAATAAGAATGTCTCCTTAGAGCCCTTCAAGGGAGAGGAGACACCCTGGATCCAGATGGTGTGCTGGGGGACCAGTTGAAGCCACAAGAAAGAAGAAATTCTCAACAACGTGAGGCAGCGTGTCAGGTAAGTCATCATTCAAGCAGATGAAAGTGGTTCCAAAGGCTTTAGGTTTTTTACCTAAATGCATTTTCTGCATTAAGGTAAAAGACTAGATCCCCCCCCCCCCCAGCCCCCCATTGTACTTACCTGAGCCTGATCCAGCACTGTGCACAAGAGCAGCAGATCTCTCTCCCTCCTCATTGAGCAGATTGATAGCAGGGGGGGCCATTGGCTCCTCCTGCTGTCAAATGCTATAACAAGGGGGCAGGAGGCAGGGCTGAGCCCCGCTGTCTGCATCCATAGACATAGACAGCGGGGCTCAGCCCACAAAAGTGCCCCCATAGGAAGCAGAAACCATTGGGGGCACTCGGCAGGGGAGAGGAGCCAGGAGCACCGGCAGGGGACCCCAGAAGCAAAGAATAGTGGCTGCTCTGTGCAAAACATTGCACAGAGCAGATAAAGTATAACAGGTTTGTTATTTTTTTTTTTTTTAACATGTCCAAAGGTTTACAATCACTTGAACATGTATTAAAATAAAATATCCTCTGCTACCAATTTAAAGTAAAAAGGTACAAATATTAGAAACAAGCCTAATACACAGTGGCTTTGAATTAACATGCAATTTAGGACTAAATCCTTTTTTCACTCTCACTACCTGTCAAAAAGAAGAAACGCTTATGCCTGGAAAAAACATTTTCAGTTCTGCCATAATCATTTAGAGAAATGCAATTCCCCCTTTTTCTTTTTGCTTTGTCCCAGATGTCACAGCACCATCATTTAGGATCTGTATCTTGAGTTTGCTAGATCTAGGGACCCAGTAACTTATGAAAGCATAATAAAGAGACTCTAGTAGATGGTGACTGACAGTTCACAAAAAGACCTAATTTGTCAATGTTTCTGGGCCGTCTGTATTTTTTATTTTCTATCATTTTCAAGGGCAAGTTTGAACTTAATTGGCTGCTGAGGCCACATACTGAGTGTAATAGCAATTTATCATGTATGGCTGTTTACTTTCTTGGGGAATGTTAGCAATATTCCGACCTGTATTCTAATTTCATGCTTATAACAGGTGCAGGAGCAAAAAAACTGTGGTTTGGAAGGATTTTCTGAGTTTGCGGTGTACCTGGCTGCGATAGCTTGAGTAACGACGTGTAAACTTCATGACAGTCCCGTTCCCGCAAAATGACGAAATGGACCACTCGGAAATTCTTGCAATGGATTATAAGTGGACAACCAGTTGTGCTGAGTGCTTGTTTTTCCACAGAGGAAATGTGGTGGTGAGCAATCTGAGAAAGAAAGTAAGTTTGGAAGAAGGTGCAAGGCAAATCATTAAATTCCAGGAAGAAACTTATTAACTAAATCTGTAACAAAGCACATTGATAGAGGAACCACTGCAAGAAAAGCTGGGATCAAAGTAGAACTAAAGGCAAAACCCTTTTTTTTTTAGTTTAACCACCTCAGCTCCGGAAGATTTATCCTCCTTCGCGACCAGGCCATTTTTTGCTTTTCGGCTCTGCGCTACTTTAACTGGTGGTTGCGTGGTCATGCAAGGCTGTACCCCAACAAATTTTATATAATTTTTTTTTCACACAAATAGAGCTTTCTTTTGGTGGTATTTGACCACCACTGCGTTTTTTATTTTTTGGGACAAACAAAAAGGACCGAAATTTGAGAGAAAAAAAAAAAAAAAACACAAAATGTTTTACTTTCTGCTAGAAAACATCCAATAAAATGTTTTTCTTTAAATATACTTTGCCAAAATGTAGTCTGCTACTGATTGGTTTGCATAAAAGTTATAGTGCCTACAAATTGTAGTATACATACTGGATTTTTAAATTTTTTTTTATACTACCAATGTCGGCGATCAGCGACTTATAAACAGGATTGTGATACTGCGGCAGTCAAACTGACGCTGGGGGGAGAACTGACTAACTGCCATTGACATCACCAGTGATAATATTACTAATGACACCGGCTGGGAATGACACCGGCTGGGAATGACACCGGCTGGGAATGACACCGGCTGGGAATGACACCGGCTGGGAAGAGGTTACCATCTAGGAAGATGAAGGGGTTAAATATGTGCCTAACTATGTGTAATGTGTGTACAGTGTTCTGCTTTTACTAACTGATGTTTCAGTTTCTCATCCCTGCTTTGCAGGGATAAGAAACTCACAGATCGTTCCCTTCCTACAGAGTTCTGTGCTGTTTACCAACACAGAGCTTTGGGCTGTGATTGCACACAGACGATCAGCAGGTCCCAGTCATGAATCATTGGCTGGGACTTACTGATAGGCTCCCATTGTGTACAATCACAATAGGAGCCAGGCAGGAAGCGCACATGCACACGCCCTAAACCTGCAGGTAAGCAACGTACGGGTACATCTCTGCCTACAGTGGCTGCTCGACTGCAGTACATTGCAGGCAGGCAGGCAGGCGGCAAGTGATTAACGTGAAACAGAGTAAAAGGAGGGTTAAAACCCATCATTTTTTTTTGCCATTAGTGAAGGGAAATCTCCCTAATGAGAATTCGGAAATCCTTAGCTGTCACAAGAACCAATGTCCCTATTGGAATATTTCTGCTCTGATAAACCCAAAATTTAGGATTTATGTTCACTTTTGGTAATAGCGGTAAACAGGACACACAGGGAGGGTAAATCTCCCTAACAGAGGCATGACAGCAGTAAAAACCTGACAGGTGTGCTAGTCCCCCTCTACTCCATTTAAAACTAAAAAAAAAAACAAAAATGAACATTTGTTTTTCTCTTTACTTCCTGTAAGATGTAAAAAGTTTATGGCACAGTAGAGGAGCCAAACTTGTGCTGGTCTGCTGTTCTACCTGTGCACTAATGTGTGCTGTGCTGACCTGCATTAAGCATGTGTTGCAGAGCATTAAAAAAAAAAAAAAAAAAAAAACACGTAGGCTTGCTTGCCTTTTTTCCAGCTCAAAGCAGCACAAATCAAAACAATACTCCAGTGTGAACTGTTCCTACTGGACTTACCCTATTTAAGTTCCTTGCGTTGACATGCAGTAAAAAAAATTTCCAACTCACCTGGTGTAAAATGTACCCTAAAGCCTAACTTAGATCATTTTTTTTTTACCAATCTATGAGATAGATAGATATATGATAGATAGATATATCTATCTCTATCATATATCTATCTATCTATACACATATACATATATATACATATATACATACACACACACACAGTGGTGCCTTCCCCTACAATGCTAGGTTTAAATTCTCATTAACTATAGGAGATGAGAAATAAAGCCTAGTACACATGGGCCGAATGTCAGACCAGTTTCTATTGAACCGTGTGTACTGCAGCCAGTCCAACACAAGCTTGCCAGCAAACCTTGTGAGCCTTTATTAAACTGTGGCGTTTTATATGGACTTCACAATGGAGATCTGTATTTCTTTCCTGGCATTCCATTGGAATTGACTGTGGAATGGTGACCATTGTTTTCCTAGCTGACCGCCCAGCCTGTGAGAACACCTTATGCACTTTTGGCCATTATAACCTTTGGCCCATTTGTTCTGGTAAGAGGCATGATGATTATTCCTAGTCAGTGGTGGATCTCTTTACACCTGAGTTGGCAGAACACATACTAATGTTCTTTGTTTCCACTGTGGACTTCACAATTTCCTTTTTATGATATAAGGACATTTATATGTGCTCTGTGTTTGCACATTAGTTGTTACTTTAATGCGTGGCTAAGTGTTGGATATATACAGTATCCGCAATTCATTGAATGCTACCTCATAATGCACTTTTTTGGCACTTTATTTTGCAGTTTCATATTGGAACATGCATGCATAATATTTGCTGTCTCATATTGCAATTTTTTTTTTTCACAATATTTGTTAGATCTATAGCACTGCTGACAAATTATATATATATATTATGAGAATTGATATCACAATTTATTATTAGCAAGCTGCTTTTTGTTTTCTATTTACCCGGCGTGGATTTTTTACACTTTTTAATGCAGAACACTATACTGCTATTCCGGGAGCCTGGAAACTCCTCTAAAATCAAAGCTCTATAGCTTGCTCTCCCATTTTGTTCACGCGGTGATGCTCTTTTCGATCAAAGTGTAATGAAAAGCATGTGTACTATTTATTAGATATGATGGCTCCTTGATTGTGATTGCATTTCTATTTTTGTACTTTCTATCTCTTGCCCTGTGTAGCTATTTTTTTACCGGTGCCGTTTGACTCTTTATTGCAAAAAAGGAGCTTTTTGCTCCTAAGGCTCTGTTCACATCTTGTCGTATAGGGACGACAATCGCGTTAAAATCTTGCAAATAGAATTGCGGGACGCACGTCGCCCGAAAGAAGCTCATGTACTTGTGGGAAGATCATAACGCATTTGGGGTGCTATTGAAATTGACGGGGAATGCATGGGTGTCCCTTGATTTGCCGCGATTCAAATGCAGAGATGTGAACAGAGCATAAAAACTGATTTAAAAGAAAAAAACTGAAAAAAAAAAAAAAAAAAAACACAACAACAACAACAAAGCTGAAGTGACTAAGATAGAGGTCGACCGATATGGGTTTTTCTCTGGCCGATGCCGATATTTAGAAATCGCGGTGGCCGATGGCCGATATATGATGCCGATTTTTTTGGGCCGATATATTAGGCCGATTTTTTTTTTTTCTTTTTTTTTTCCCCCTTCATCTCAATAAATCAAACAGTTAGACCCCATTCACAATGGGGCATTTTTTCAGGCGCTTTTGGGCTAAGAATAGCGCCTGTAAAACGGCTCCCCTGCAGTCTCAGTGTGATATCCCTGAGTGCTGTCACACTGAGGCGATGCGATGGCAGGATGTAAAAAAAAGTCCTGCAAGCAGCATCTTTGGAGCGGTGTATACCTCTCCTCCACCACTCCTGCCCATTAAAATGAATGTGCACCGCTGCCGAAGCGCCTGCATAGCGTTTTGGCAGCAGCACTTCAGGGGCGCATTTAACCCCTTCCTCGGCCGCTAGCTGGGTTATAAGCACCCCGCTAGCAGCCGAATAGCGCCGCTAAAATGACGGTAAAGCGCCGCTAAAACTAACAGCGTTTTACCATCAACGCCTGCCCGCTCCAGTGTGAAAGCAGCCTTAAGTAATAAGTGATACAGAAATTTTTTTACATTTAAACATTTATTGAACAAAACAAACCTCCAATCAGTTCACTTGTATGTAGAATTTAGATAAAAAAAAAATAACTATATCTTAAATATTAAATACACAAAACAGGTAATCAAAACTTTTGGACGAAAAAAAAAAAAAAATGGGCTAACTTCACTGTTTATTTATTTTTTTTTTAATTAGTGTATTTTTTTTTTTTAAAATTGCGTTTGAAAGACCACTGCGCAAATACCGTGTGACATAAAATATTGCAACAACCGCTATTTTATTCCCTAGGGTCTCTGCTAAAAAAAATATATATATAATGTTTTGGGGTTCCAATTGATTTTCTAGCAGAAAATACAGATCTTTTACTTGTAAGCAACAAATGTCAAAAAAGATTTAGTCTTTAAATGGTTAAACTGAGAACTTCTACACACAGAGTTCAGTCTATTGATAAAAGAACCCGAAGAGATACAAATGTATCTTCTTATCAGATTTGGCAGGCTGCCCAGAGGAGGAGAGAAGACAAACTTCAGACAACTTGCAATTGACTTCTATTACAGAAGTCATTTGCAAGTCCCGCTGAAGTTATAATCGGCTTTTTTTATCAGCACAATCGGCCGATGCCAATTAAGTAAAAAAAGCCAAATATCGGCCGATATATCGGTCGACCTCTAGACTAATGCTGGCCATACACTATACGAAAAATCGGCCGAAAAATCGTTCGTATAGACACTTCGTTCGTTTTTCGGCAAGTTAATGGGCACAAATCGATAATCGTTTGTGACGTTTTTGTGGGAAAAAAACGAACGGGAAGTTTGGAAAATTTCTGCCGAACGTACGATAAATTGCAAGGTTAATGTGTTTCCCGTCCAAACTGTCTGCACTAGGTATATGTAAAAAAACGAACAAAAAATTATTTATTCATGTCCACTGAACAATTTATCGGTCATTATATGATGGCACGATCGTTTGCGGTCACGGTCGAACGTTCGTTTTTCGAAAATGGGTTCGGCCGATTTTCTGTATAGTGTATGGCCAGCATAAGACAGACATTTTAGAAGAGAGGATCAATACATACCCAAGTTTCCTTACGGACTCCAGCAGTAGCATCAACATAAATAAGGTGAGTGGCAGTAAGGTATAAGGTGCCATTGGCAGGCCTCTTGTTGGTGTATCTGTCTAATAGTTTCACATTCTCTACCTAGGATAAAGTAACAAAAAAGGATATTTGAAACACAAAGTACAAACACAGTTTGCTGCACTACAACCTGAAAATATGCTTTATAAAGTACAAAACAAATGATCTAAGCTTTCAGGCTCATAAATTGACAATATTTCATCTTTACGATTTGTATTCCAAAAATGCATTCAAAACACTCCTTTCTAGTGAAGGCAGATGTCCAGCCTGCAATTCCCACTGGTCAATTGACCTCTAAAGATGCCATCATTTGTATAATTTGAAGCCAAACACACTGGGGCTGTTTCTGCACTCGTCAGAAGATTGCTGGATATAGTGGACATCTGCCTAGCATCTTATTTATGAAAGCAGAGCGCAGTGTGCAGCCAGTGATGTCCTGAGCTGTGCTTTACATATCCAAACCCCAGCATATAGTTTTGTAGGAAAACTTGCCATTATTATTATTTTTTATAAGGCACTTTTTTGTTATTGGGGTTTTGAGTGTTAAAAGTGTAAAATTACATTGATCTAAAAAAAAAACATACAAGTATATCAAGGAACAATCAAGTCGATTTACTAAAATTGGAGAGTGCAAAATCTGGTTCAGCTGTGCATGGTAGCGAGATACTAACGTCAGCTTGTTCAATTAAAGTATAAATAAAGCTAAATTTTTTTTTTTTAGTTTTGGATAGAGTGGAGAGGGTGTAGAACATCTGTCAGCTTTTATTGCTGTCTGTGCTCTCCATTAAGGAGATTCACCCTCTTTATTTGTCCTGTTTACCATTATCATTGAAAGTAAAAGAAAATCCCCAGAAAAGTAATAGAGGGGAAATCTTCCAAAGGGGACACTAGTTCTGGTGACCTGGAGGTCCCCAAGGAATTCCCATAGTTTGCAAGGATTTTCTCTTGCTTTCTGTTTGGCTATAGGACAAGAAGTCAAGGTAAATCTCTGCAATTAGAAACAGATGGCAAAAAATAAACTAAACGGGGGCTCTATCCAAAATTATACTTTAAGCTTTGACAATAAAACCTGGAATCCGATTGGATACCATGCACAGCTGCACCAGATAAGGCCAATTAACGCGCAAAGGATCACAAGTACTGTGTTCAATGTATACAAATGATGGTAGGATTTAATACATTCATTTCTTTATGAGAAAAACACCACTAATAGAGGTACTAAAAAGACCAGTGATCTGCTTCTACAGCTGTGAGATGCGGCAGGTGAGTGCACATACGGGTGGCAGAATCACCAGTGTAAAGGGGAGCTTGAGCAGCCGCAGCAGAAAAAGAGGAGGCTGGTGTAAGCATCCTGGTAGTGTGGTAGGTTGTAACACCATAGGAAAAAATAGACTGGTGACATGTCATGGCCTAAAATCTTACCCAATGAGACCTATCACGTTACCCCTGTCCCCATCACACCTTATCCAATGTCACCTATCACCCCTGTCCCCATCACACCTTATCCAATGTCACCTATAACCCCTGTCCCCATCACACCTTATCCAATGTCACCTATCACCCCTGTCCCCATCACACCTTATCCAATGTCACCTATCACCCCTGTCCCCATCACACCTTATCCAATGTCACCTATCACCCCTGTCCCCATCACACCTTATCCAATGTCACCTATCACCCCTGTCCCCATCACACCTTATCCAATGTGACCTATCACCCCTGTCCTCATCACACCTTATCCAATGTCACCTATCACCCCTGTCCCCATCACACCTTATCCAATGTGACCTATAACCCCATCACGTTACCCTATCACCCCTGTCCCCATCACACCTTATCCAATGTCACCTATCACCCCTGTCCCCATCACACCTTATCCAATGTCACCTATCACCCCTGTCCCCATCACACCTTATCCAATGTCACCTATCACCCCTGTCCCCATCACACCTTATCCAATGTCACCTATCACCCCTGTCCCCATCACACCTTATCCAATGTCACCTATCACCCCTGCCCCCATCACACCTTATCCAATATCACCTATCACCCCTGCCCCCATCACACCTTATCCAATGTCACCTATCACCCCTGTCCCCATCACACCTTATCCAATGAGACCCATCATATGTTACCCAATGAGACCTCTCACCCCATCAGGTTACCCAATTACACCTGTCCTCATCACACCTTATCCAATGTCACCTATCACCCCTGTCCCCATCACACCTTATCCAATGTCACCTATCACCCCTGTCCCCATCACACCTTATCCAATGTCACCTATCACCCCTGTCCCCATCACACCTTATCCAATGTCACCTATCACCCCTGTCCTCATCACACCTTATCCAATGTGACCTATCACCCCTGTCCTCATCACACCTTATCCAATGTCACCTATCACCCCTGTCCCCATCACACCTTATCCAATGTGACCTATAACCCCATCACGTTACCCTATCACCCCTGTCCCCATCACACCTTATCCAATGTCACCTATCACCCCTGTCCCCATCACACCTTATCCAATGTCACCTATCACCCCTGTCCCCATCACACCTTATCCAATGTCACCTATCACCCCTGCCCCCATCACACCTTATCCAATGAGACCCATCATATGTTACCCAATGAGACCTCTCACCCCATCAGGTTACCCAATTACACCTGTCCTCATCACACCTTATCCAATGAGACCTATCACCCCCGCCCCCATCACCTACAAGCCATTTTGCTCTTTTCCTAATGCAACCCATTACTACAATGTGTGCCATTACTGGCCCCCCGACTCCTATACACCCCATTACTCCTCACCACTGTATGAACCCCATGCTTCTTGACCCAATCTGTCCTATGACCACCTTCCCCTGTCATCTTTAACCCCCATTCCACTTCCCTCAATGCATCCCATCACTGCTGTCCCCAGGACACAAGCACCAACCAACCAACCAACCAACCAACCATCCATCCATCCATCCATCCAGAGGCAGGCACGGCTCGCAGCAATCACAATGCACACAGAGAAGTGGAGAGAACTTTATTGATCACTAGAAGAAGTACAATCACACCGATGTCTGCAGCTCACCTTTGGGGTGGAGATGTGCTCCATGGTTGTCTAACCCGATCTGCTCACCATCTCCTGTCCCCACCCCGCCCTCCTTCTTCCTGCCGGCCCCTTCCAACCACGTGACCACTGACATCATCGCCCGACCAAGAGTCGCGATATTAGAGCTGTGCGCGGGATCTGACTGGTGTGTACATTATAGAGGGGTGTTATATATATATATATATATATATATATATAGGGACTGGTGTGTACATTCTAGAGGAGTGTTCTATATATAGGGACTGGTGTGTACATTCTAGAGGAGTGTTCTATATATAGGGACTGGTGTGTACATTATAGAGGGGTGTTCTATATAGGGACTGGGGTGTACATTATAGAGGGGTGTTCTATATAGGGACTGGGGTGTACATTATAGAGGGGTGTTATATATATATATATATAGGGACTGGTGTGTACATTATAGAGAGGTGTTATATATAGGGACTGGTGTGTACATTATAGAGGGGTGTTATATATTTATAGGGACTGGTGTGTACATTATAGAGGAGTGTTATATATAGGGACTGGTGTGTACATTATAGAGGAGTGTTATATATAGGGACTGGTGTGTACATTATAGAGGAGTGTTATATATAGGGACTGGTGTGTACATTATAGAGGAGTGTTATATATAGGGACTGGTGTGTACATTATAGAGGGGTGTTATATATAGGGACTGGTGTGTACATTATAGAGGAGTGTTATATATAGGGACTGGTGTGTACATTATAGAGGAGTTTTATATATAGGGATTGGTGTGTACATTATAGAGGGGTGCTATATATAGGGACTGGTGTGTACATTATAGAGAGGTGTTATATATAGGGACTGGTGTGTACATTATAGAGGGGTGCTATATATAGGGACTGGTGTGTACATTATAGAGGGGTGTTATATAAAGGGACTGGTGTGTACATTATAGAGGGGTGTTATATAAAGGGACTGGGTGTACATTATAGAGGGGTGTTATATATAGGGACTGGGGTGTACATTATAGGGGGTGCTATATATAGGGACTGGGGTGTACATTATAGAGGGGTGTTATATATATATATATATATAGGGACTGGTGTGTACATTATAGAGAGGTGTTATATATAGGGACTGGTGTGTGCATTATAGAGGGGTGTTATATATTTATAGGGACTGGTGTGTACATTATAGAGGAGTGTTATATATAGGGACTGGTGTGTACATTATAGAGGGGTGTTATATATAGGGACTGGTGTGTACATTATAGAGGAGTGTTATATATAGGGACTGGTGTGTACATTATAGAGGTGTTTTATATATAGGGATTGGTGTGTACATTATAGAGGAGTGTTATATATAGGGACTGGTGTGTACATTATAGAGGGGTGTTATATATAGGGACTGGTGTGTACATTATAGAGGAGTGTTATATATAGGGACTGGTGTGTACATTATAGAGGAGTTTTATATATAGGGATTGGTGTGTACATTATAGAGGGGTGCTATATATAGGGACTGGTGTGTACATTATAGAGAGGTGTTATATATAGGGACTGGTGTGTACATTATAGAGGGGTGCTATATATAGGGACTGGTGTGTACATTATAGAGGGGTGTTATATAAAGGGACTGGTGTGTACATTATAGAGGGGTGTTATATAAAGGGACTGGGTGTACATTATAGAGGGGTGTTATATATAGGGACTGGGGTGTACATTATAGGGGGTGCTATATATAGGGACTGGGGTGTACATTATAGAGGGGTGTTATATATATATATATATATAGGGACTGGTGTGTACATTATAGAGAGGTGTTATATATAGGGACTGGTGTGTGCATTATAGAGGGGTGTTATATATTTATAGGGACTGGTGTGTACATTATAGAGGAGTGTTATATATAGGGACTGGTGTGTACATTATAGAGGGGTGTTATATATAGGGACTGGTGTGTACATTATAGAGGAGTGTTATATATAGGGACTGGTGTGTACATTATAGAGGTGTTTTATATATAGGGATTGGTGTGTACATTATAGAGGGGTGCTATATATAGGGACTGGTGTGTACATTATAGAGGGGTGTTATATATAGGGACTGGTGTATACATTATAGAGGGGTGTTATATATAGGGACTGGTGTATACATTATAGAGGAGTGTTATATATAGGGACTGGTGTGTACATTATAGAGGAGTGTTATATATAGGGACTGGTGTGTACATTATAGGGGGTGTTATATGTATATATAGGGACTGGTGTGTACATTATAGAGGGGTGTTATATATAGGGACTGGTGTATACATTATAGAGGAGTGTTATATATAGGGACTGGTGTGTACATTATAGGGGGGTGATATATTGAGATATATATATATATATATATATATATATATATAGGGACTGGTGTGTACATTATAGAGGAGTGTTATGTATAGGGACTGGTGTGTACATTATAGGGGGGTGTTATATATAGGGACTGGTGTGTACATTATAGAGGGGTGTTATATATAGGGACTGGTGTATACATTATAGAGGAGTGTTATATATAGGGACTGGTGTATACATTATAGAGGAGTGTTATATATAGGGACTGGTGTATACATTATAGAGGAGTGTTATTTATAGGGGGGTGTTATATATAGGGACTGGTGTGTACATTATAGAGGGGTGTTATATATAGGGACTGGTGTATACATTATAGAGGAGTGTTATATATAGGGACTGGTGTGTACATTATAGAGGAGTGTTATATATAGGGACTGGTGTGTACATTATAGAGGGGTGTTATATATAGGGACTGGTGTGTACATTATAGAGGGGTGTTATATATAGGGACTGGTGTGTACATTATAGAGGGGTGTTATATATAGGGACTGGTGTATACATTATAGAGGAGTGTTATATATAGGGATTGATGTGTACATTATAGAGAAGTGTTATATATAGGGACTGGTGTGTACATTATAGAGGGGTGTTATATATAGGGACTGGTGTATACATTATAGAGGAGTGTTATATATAGGGACTGGTGTATACATTATAGAGGAGTGTTATATATAGGGACTGGTGTGTACATTATAGGGGGTGTTATATATATATATATAGGGACTGGTGTGTACATTATAGAGGGGTGTTATATATAGGGACTGATGTGTACATTTACATTATAGAGGGGTGTTATATAGGGACTGGTGTGTACATTATAGAGGAGTGTTATATTATAGGGATTGGTGTGTACATTATAGAGGGGTGTTATATATAGGGACTGGTGTGTACATTATAGAGGGTAGAGGGGTGCTATATATAGGGACTGGTGTGTACATTATAGAGGGGTGCTATGTATAGGGACTGGTGTGTACATTATAGAGGGGTGTTATATAGGGACTGGTGTGTACATTATAGAGGGTAGAGGGGTGCTATATATAGGGACTGGTGTGTACATTATAGAGGGGTGCTATGTATAGGGACTGGTGTGTACATTATAGAGGGGTGTTATATAGGGACTGGTGTGTACATTATAGAGGAGTTTTATATATAGGGATTGGTGTGTACATTATAGAGGGGTGCTATATATAGGGACTGATGTGTACATTATAGAGGGGTGCTATATATAGGGAGTGGTGTGTACATTATAGAGGGGTGCTATATATAGGGACTGGTGTGTACATTATAGAGGAATGTTATATATAGGGACTGGTGTGTACATTATAGAGGGGTGTTATATATATATATAGGGACTGGTGTGTAAATTATAGAGGGGTGTTATATATAGGGACTGGTGTGTACATTATAGAGGGATGCTATAGATAGGGATTGGTGTGTACATTATAGAGGGGTGCTATATATAGGGACTGGTGTACATTATAGAGGGGTGCTATAGATGGGGGCTGGTGTGTATTATAGAGGGGTGCAGACCCCTGATATCTCCCATTTATCACAGAGAAAGGGACTGAGGACACGGATCTCCCAGTCCCTTTCCTCAGCAGGCTCCTCTCCATTCATAGACTGAATCATCTTATACACAGGTTATGATGTTTTACTTATGATGAATGGACAGGGGCAGTGATTACTGAAAAGGAAGAAGCCAGTATATGGCATATTTTCCGGCTCCTTCCTACGCTCTCCATCCTGAAAGATCCAGGGCAGGGGAAAACAGGTGGAGGACAGGGGGGGACCGGATGAGAAGCCAGCAAGCCGGGAAGGATGCAGGGGCACCTGGAGGATGACAGAGGGGGACCCAGAGGATAAAATGGATCAAGACCCGGAGGAGGACACAGAGAGCCAGGGAGGACACACAGAGCACAGAGGGGGACAGCCGCAGGAGGGAGAGGAGGAGAAGCGGCTTTCAGAAAAGCTATACAGGGAGATCTTGTAACTGCCCCCACCGCTGCACCAATCACCCCTAATGCTGCCTAAGTTTTGGGTCAAGCATCAGAGCATTTGCACGAGTACAAGTACTCATGCAAATGCTTGGTATCGGTGCAACCCTAATAGAGGGTACTGCTGGCACCTGTATTAATAGAGGGTACTGCTGGCACCTGTATTAATAGAGGGTACTGCTGGCACCTGTATTAATAGAGGGTACTGCTGGCACCTGTATTAATAGAGGGTACTGCTGGCACCTGCATACGTAGAGGGTGCTGCTGGCACCTGCATACTTAGAGGGTGCTGCTGGCACCTGTATACATGGAGGGTACTGCTGGCACCTGCATCAGGATTTGTGATGTGACAAATGAAGAACATGTCCTTACTGTAGCACATAGACTATGGGGTGGATTTACTAAAGACAAATAGACTGTGCACTTTGTGCAGTCACTCTGGAGCTTAATAAATAAGGGGGAGCTCTGCTGACTTCCATCAACCAATAATGTGCAAGAAAATATATATTTTTTATTTTCCTTGCATGTGATTGAGTATTCTTTGCAAAGTGAATCTTTACCTCATTTACTAAGCTCTGGAGCAAGTGCACATTGCAAAGTGCACAGTCAATTTGCCTTTAATAAATCAACCCCATAGACTGAGATTGTGTGCTGTCTGACGCTGTATAATGTGGTGTCTGTGAAGGGGAGATCAGTAGTGTTGCTCATAAGATAGTTATAAGGATGTGAAGGTGGTTGCTTATGTACGCATGTCAATAGTCCGGTGGGAAACTGTACACTGTATGTGATGCATCTTTTTGTGCTTCACCCTAACTATACCTCTGACACAGCTAACCTCTTAAAAGGTTTTTTCTATACAAGATATAATTTATATAGTACAGTGCAAAAGTTTTAGGCCCATTCACATCTGGCGTTTTGGGATCTTGGGTAAAATCGCTGCGATTCTGCCCACAATCCCAAATCGTTCTGCAATAGTGGCAAAATGGACCACATGTCATTTTTAATGGCACCTAAATGCAGTGTTTTGCCATGATAAAGTGCAGGAAACCACCTCCCACAAAGTTTGTCACCCAAAAGGAGCAGGAACTTCTTTAGGGCGCCAAGCTTACATGATGCGGTTTACTGCAATTTATCGAGCGGCAAAACCGCACTGCCTTTAGGTGCCATTAAAAAATGAATGGCACTCCAATATATGTGGTACATTTTGCCACTATTGCAGTGTGATTTGAGATGGCTGGCAGTATCACAACAATTGTGCTCGAGATCCCAAAATGCTAGATGTAAACGGGGCTCTTGACAGGTGTGAACAAATGCTGTACATTAAGAATGCATTCAGAAATATAAGTGTTAATTGTTTATTTTTATCAGTTAACAAAAGGGAAATCCAAGTCAGATCAATATTTGGTGTGACTACCCTTTACTTGTAAAACAGCATAAATTCTTTTAGGTACACTTGCAAAGTTTTTAAAGGAACTTGGCAGGTAGGTTGTTCCAAACATCTTGGAGAATCTTCTGTGGATGTAGGCTGCCTCAAATCCTTCTGTCTTTTCTTGTAATCCCAGACAGACTCCATGATGTTGAGATCAGGGCTCTGTGGGGGCCAAACCATCACTTCCACGACTCCTTGTTCTTTACGCTGAAGTTAGTTCAGAATGACATTGGCTGTATGTTTGGGGTTGTTGTCCTGCTGCAGAATACATTTGGGGCCAATCACACGGCTGCCTGATCATATGGTAGGATGGATAGGTATCTGCCTGTATTTCTTAGCATTAGAGGACACCATTGATGCTGACTAAATCTGCAACTCCATTTGCAGAAATGCAGCTGCAAACTTGCAAGGAACCTCGACCATGCTTTACTGTTACCTGTAAACACTCATTGTACTGCTTTCCAGCCTTTTGGCAAAAAACTGCCTTCTGCTACAGCCAAATATTTCAAATTTTGATTCATCAGTAAGTAAGCATGAGGTGTCTTTCATCTGCTGCTTTAAGTGAACTTGGCTGACCACTGTGTCTACAGTCCTCAATGTTGCCTGTTGCTTTGTGCTTCTTCAAAAGAGCTTCAACAGCACATCTTGAAACCCAAGTCTGCTTTAAAATCTTTGCCTGGGAGAGACCTTGTTGATGCCATATACCTACCTTGTGTCTTGTTGCTGTGCTCAGTCTTGCCATGGTGTATGACCTGTGACATGAAACTGTCTTCCACAACCTCATCTTGGTAGCAGAGTTTGGCTATTCCTAACCCAGTTTTAAGCCTCCTACTCAGCTGTTTCAGTTAAAAACTGTGCTTCAACCTACATATTCAATTGATGATCATTAGCGCCTGCTTGGTATAATTGGTTAATCATACACCTGACTCTAATCCTACAAAATCTCTGACTTTGTGCAAATGTAAGAATTGATGCTGATTTGAAGGTAGCGATACCAAATATTGATTCCATTTAGACTTTTCTTCTCTTCACTCATGTTGCGTTTTTTTTTTAATTGATAAAAATAAAGAATTAAAATATATATATTTGTAAGCATTCTTACTTTACAGCATTTCTTCACACACAAAGTGGCATATTCTGACTCCATAGTCACAGCTACTCCTGCTGTTGCTCCCACCAACTGGCACAGAGGAGTTTGCTGAATTACTTTAGCATAGCATCAGCCACTTGCTGCAGGAAGATGCACAGCAATTCATTGGCTTTGATGTTGGTTCTGAGGTCATCAAGGAGACTAACAGGACACACCAGTTATAGACAACCAATAGACAGTGATGTTCCCGCAGCATACTGCCAAGTTGGCTTCAGTAATGGGGGGTGGTCTCTGACTGTATCTGGGTGCTTGATAACACAGAGGGAGAAAGTGCGGGAGAGGCAAAATCCGAACAAGGCAGAATGTTATTCAGGGGCAACTGCCCTATTCCACCAGATGGCAGAGCTCCATGAGTGTAGAGCACATTTGTCTCCTGATCCATTCCCCAGTGCTCAGCTGTGTGGGCTTTTTCAGCACATGTGCAGAAGACTACATCATTGTTATTAACAGTCTCTGCCTTAAGCGTGGCAATAGCATCAGCCATTCAGGTACCATGTGCATAAAAAGACATCTGACCTCTCACCATGCACTTCAGTGGAAACAGCACCAGAAAGCTACACACCAGGGTAAAGGCCTTACTCCTAACTATATATATCTCAATACCCTATCCACCACCACTAAATACCTCCAGCAATAGCGATGACGGTATAGCAAAGGGTGTTGGACGTCTATCATATGACTCATCCAGTGGAGAAAAAAGTCTACATGAGCAATACAGAATAGGAGTCATTGTAGGCCGGGTTCTGCCAACACCACACCACTAGCTGTAGCATTACCCAAGCAAATTTCTTGGCCCCTAGCTGCTAGAGGGAAAAAGAAAATACACCTGTAGTCACCCCCATGCCCAGGGTCTCAATGCGAACTTTGCCGAATTGTTGGATTTACAATTCCCGTCTTTTCAGCTAGTGGATTCTGACCCTTTTGATAACTTGCAGAATGTTCTGTACTGTTTCCCAGCAGCCATTCCTTTGCCTGGAAGGCCATGTTTCTACATCACCATCATCCACATGACTGAAGACACGTGGTCCAGCAAGTATGGGCAGGGACACCCATTCATGACCCACTAAGGCTTCATGTACACATAGCCTAATTTGTCTGCCGGCTGCGGGAAAACGCTCCAAAATCGCGGCCGCAATTTTACCATGTGATGCGGCCAGTGGTCAAAACGTTCCTATCCTGAACGCAATTCTTCTGCGTTTAGGAGAGGGAGGTTGAAGCCCCCCTAACTGCAGCAGCTCCTAAATGCTGGCAAAAGTTTATGTGTATATTGGCGCATAAACTTTTATGGAGTTGAGGAGCTTTGGCAAAAAACGGCAAAAGCTCCTAAACTCAAGTTTAGGAGCTGTAGTGTACATGAAGCCTAAAATAGGCTACTGGCAGCTGGGGAGAATGCAGTAAGGGGCTCACCGCTTGTCCTGTTGCCCCACGTCCTTACAGCTGGTGCTTATGGTGTCAGAGCTGTCCACCCCACCTCCTGCTTCTTGATGTCCTCCACTACCAAGTCTTCCTCTGGACTACCAGTTCCCCCAAGCATTTAAGAGACATTGCAACAATTCACTCTAAAAGATGCCATGCGGTGCTAGGGTAGAGATTCTTTCAGCCCTGCAGGGGTAGGCTCAGAGGTGCTTAATCCCATGGTAACTTGAGCCAGGACCACTGATATGTGATAATGGCACCAACCTGCTGTCCACTTTACAGCAGAGAAAGATAACACACATGCCTTGCCTGGCCCATGTTCTCAATCTGGTGATGCAGCTGTTTCTGGATGGGTACCCTGGGTTACAAGTTCTTCTGAGAATCCTGACAGTTTAAATCCATTTCCAGTAGTTTTATCCAGTCAGTGTTTAGCCATGCGAAATTCAGCAGGAATTCCACCTGCCTGCAAACACTGACAATGCATGCATCAGTGACACTGTACCAACTGTGTTCCTGTTAGAGCATGCACTTCCTGGCATCATGGACAGGGCACTCAAAGCAGAGCAGCAGGAGGAAGAGGAGGATTTTTTCTTATCTCAGGGCCCACTCTGTGTAGACACCATCCTTGTGAGGCCACAGTATGCACAGTGGGAGGAGAAAGAGCAAGAGTATGTTAGCTGTTGAGCATTGAGGTTGAAGATAGCATGAGTCAGTCTTTCAGGTGTGGGTTTCATGCCTCCCAAATCCCTGAAGTAGTTTGTGGCTGGGGGGAGGCAGCTTAACGGGTAACGCCACTTTCGTGGGAAAAAAAATTAGCAAATAAAGAAAAAGTAATATAGTGTAGACAATTGTGACACAAGTCATATTGTAATTGAATGTTATTAAAAATTACCTTTCCTTTTCAATCTCCAGCCGCTGTAATTTTCTGGAAATGCCTTGCAATATGGCTACTTGGAGTTGTTCTGTACACAGAATGTGTACTGACCACTCCCCAGAAACATAATTTCCTGCTTGTGTGTTTGGCTCATCAATTTTCCCAGAAGTCTGCATAAGATACAAGTCAGATTTTGTGCATCCCCTGCAACAAAAATGCCATTTTCATTGAGCTACCCCCAATAGGAACATGTCTAAAGAGATGCAGGCCCAGCAGCTTTCCTCATTAGTGCTCTGCTACAGCTGACTGATTATGAAACTACTCCCATTAGACCTACTCACCACATGGGCACAGAGGAACAAACAGTGATTTCTTTAGAATAACAGAAGGTAGGAATCTGCAACAAAGGTTGTTATAATCCTTGCAATGTACATAGATCACCCAGAGAGAAATGCTTTTTTTCTCAACAAAAGTGGAGTTACACTTTAATGTAATTCTTGGCAAACCCGAGGACCTTTTTTTTTTTACTATGAGGCACAAGGTGTCTCATGTTGCTTAAAGTGATTGTAAAGTCTTGTTTTTTTTTCTATAAAAATAATAAACATGTTATACTTACCTGCCCTGTGCAATGGATTTGCATCCTTGCAAAGATATATGCTGTTTCCATTTTCCATGGCTAAAATAAAGGCGCTGATAACAAAATTTTACCGGTATGATATGCCAGCCTGCTCCATCCCTCCAAAATTGCACTGTCCAAACCAAATTGTTACCTGTGTTGCTAAGCTGTTTGTTTTTGCCATCCCATCCTCTGTGTCCAAAAAAAAAAACTTTTTTGTTTCCTAATGCTAAATGCCTGCTCTCTCTGTGAATGTGTGTCCTGTTCATACATGCTTCTTAGCTGTAGTGCAAAACTGTACACTATTTCCATCAAAATTATCTAAAACAGAAGACTTTATCCAGGACCACCGGTCCGATGACACCAGCCCCCTCATTAAATGGGAATTATAATGCGTACTTCGGGGGACATTCATACAACACGGCTCGCGCCTAAAAGAAGGCCAGATCCACTGACATAACCTGACTTCTATCCACTATAACTACACTCGAACTCGCACATACACAGGACGGGGACCCCATTATCTATGTTGACCTCTCTAACGCCCGTCGGGAATTACTCTGTATATTAGATTCTGTCAGAAACCATGAACCAGACCAAGACAGAAGTACAGTAAAATCACACTTGTTTATTAATAAAAATAAAAAGGTAAATAGAGTAAGCGTAGTCAAAGCATAGCCAGAATCCAGTAACCGGATCGGGTAGTCAGCCAAGCCAGAGTTCAGTAACCAGACCGGGTAATCAGCCAGGCCAGGTTCCTCTACAAGGGATCCAAGTAGAGGAACAGCAAGCAGGATAAGGAGCCAGAAGGGATGTAAGCAAAGCCAGTCTTTAAACAGGAACACAGGAGATGGTTTCTTGTGATGTGACCAAGGCGAAGGCAGTAATGAAGTGAACTGGACGTCTTTAAGTAGGCGGGACTGACGGGCAGATCTACAACAGCTGGTAACTGTGGAGAGAGAAGAGAGCTGGCAATTAGCCGACAGCTGAGCGGCCAGCTCAGAGAAAGAAGGGCTGAGCCAACCCTGACAGATTCCCACTCCCTCATAGCTAGGGACAAGGGACGTAAACGGCATTACACTTTAGCCAACAAATGTGGGCAACACCTGGCGAGGGTCCTCCACCCCCGGACGCCACGCCGATCCATCCAACACTTCTGCACCACCAACCAGCAAAAGATTAGCAACACTCAGGGTATTTCTGACGCCTTTTGACACTACTACTCTCAGCTATATAACCTGCCCCCGCGGACTAAACACACCCACACAGGGGACCCACATCTTTCCAGGATGAAGGATTACATATTAGAGACGGCCCTACCACAGATGCCAAAGAGTCAGCTGACCTAGACAACCCTCTAGCGGTAGGGGAATTCCTAAATGCTATCAAAGGGCTGAAATCTGGAAAATGTCCAGGCCCAGACGGGTTTTCTCCTAGGTTCTACAAGTCGTTTGCCCAGCCCCTTGCCCTGTTGCTCTTAGCAGCGTTCAACTCCATAGACAATTCCCATCTACCATCTAGAGACCTTTTAACCGCTAATATCTCTGTCATACCCAAGCTAGGCAAGGATCCCTCTCAGTGTAGTAGTTATCGGCCGATTTCACTCCTCAAACTGGACGTTAAACTTTTCGCAGTAGTTCTAGCAAATCGTTTCTCACCCTTTCTGCCCTCAGTCATTCATAAAGACCAGGTGTGGTTTGTCCTATTCACCTCATTTCCTACATTCAGCGACACAACTTAAAGGCATGCCTCCTATCTTTTGACGCAGAGAAATCGTTTGACCGGGTCAATTGGCAGTATTTATGCCTCTCCATGGAACAGATAGGCCTTGGTCCCACCTTTGTATCCAAGGTTATGTCACTATACTCTCGACCCTCTGTGTCTGTTATGGTTAATGGTTCCTTAACCATAACACACCGTTTCATCCTTCTAATGGTACCCACCAGGGATGCCCCCTATCTCCCCTACTCTTTGTCTTAGTAATAGAACACCTGGCTACGGCCATCAGACAAAACAAATCTATAGTGGGGTTCCAGACACCCTCCTCCGACCACAAACTTTCACTTTATGCGGATGATCTCCTGGTCTACATCCAGCAACCACACACGTCCCTACCTTCATTGATGCATGAATTCCACAGGTTTGGGGAATTTAGTAACTTTAAATTAAACAT
Organism: Aquarana catesbeiana; assembly: GCF_042186555.1. Taxonomy (NCBI): domain Eukaryota; kingdom Metazoa; phylum Chordata; class Amphibia; order Anura; family Ranidae; genus Aquarana; species Aquarana catesbeiana. The sequence goes on along the minus strand of NC_133332.1, from coordinate 192,193,118 downwards.
GTCTAAGACAGAAGCCCTTAGCATTTCTTATTTAGGGATAACGATTCCCTCCAACCTGTCGAACCTCTCTACCCTTAATTACCTCCCTTTACTGACCCAGCTTAGGAAGGAACTGGATACCTGCAACTCATCCCCTCTACCCTGGTTTGGTCGCATCAATACACTCAAAATGGACACCCTCCCTAAGCTACTTTATTTATACCAGACAGTACCTATTACCATCCCTAAACGCTTTTTCAGCTCCTTGCGCTCTATGTCTATACGTTTCATCTGGCACCAAGGCCTGTCCCGCATCCGCCACACCCTGCTTACGTACCCTGAAACTCAAGGTGGGGTGGGCCTCCCAGACTTCGAACTATACCACAGGGCGGCACTGTTGTCTTGGATCCAGGTCAACTGGCTCACAGCCCTTCGTATATCCTCTTTCTGCTCTGATTTATTTTCCTCTTCCCAAATCCATAGATCCCTGACTGGATATGAACAGCTGTGCTCTCCCTCAGAAACACCCAGACACTTGCTCTCTACTATCTACAAACTACAACACTCACTGCTACATGATCAACCCCCCTCTTACACCAGGAGGTGGTCCACGGGAAGAGAACTCTCTTTAATCGACTGGTAAAAGTCATTCCATTTCACGCACAAATCCTCTAGATCCTGCTATACCCAGGAAAGAAACTTTAAACTCCTCTCCAGATGGTACAGGGACCCGCAATCTCTACATAAAATATTTCCATCGGTACCTCCCTCGTGTTGGAGATGTGGCTCGGCAGAGGGAAGCTATTTACACATTTGGTGGAGCTGTAAGGGCATGCAACCCCTCTGGTCGCAAGTTTTTGCCATATATAGCAGCTTATATGATCGGCCACTGACACCCACCCCAGAGATAGCTTTCTTATCCATGCTTCCAGGCTCCATAGCCTCCCAAAAACGCACATTGCTACGCTTTTTGTTGTCAGCTGCCAGACAGATTATTCCCCTATTCTGGAAAACAACCACCACCCCCATTTGTCCTTATGGGTCTTAATGGTCAATGACATCATGCGTATGGAAGAAATGCTAGCTCTAGACAATGACACATTTGAAAAATGTAGGGACCTATGGCTCATCTAGATTAATTACTCTACCTCGGACTCCCTGAAAGCTATGCTGGCACCCCATTGTCAAACCGGAAACACCCCCTGATCCTACCACACAGGTTTGTTGCACCAAGGTTTGCTCAATTCCCTTCTGACCCTCTCCCCTCCTACATTACGCCTGAACTTCCTCCCCTTCCTTATTTCTTTCCTCTTCCCCTTTCTCTCCTCTTTCTTCCTCCTCTTCCTTTCTCTTGTTCCCCACTTCTATGTCTCCTCACCCCACACCTAGATGTTTTACTCTCCAACTCTAATAAGTCTCTCTATAATACTTAACAGTTTTAACCTCTTGATCCTGAAAAATAGTTATGTTAGTATTTCACCCAGGATTGTATCCTAAAGTGCACTGGATACATTGTACTGTCTTCTGTAATGAACATTTGGTCATTATTTATGTTATTTTATTTTGTTAAACATAATAAGAACATATTTGACTCCAACACTAAGGGGCGATCAAGGGGTTAAATGTGTTCCCTAGTTAGTGTTTCTAACTGTATGGGGATTGGACGGACTGGGGGAAGAGACATATCGTTGTTCCTACTTGCAAGGAACAAATGATATGTCTCCACAGGGATTTGTGTGTTTACACACACAAATCCCCATTCTAGCTCACGTTCCCGCAATCGCGAGTGGCCCGGCGGCTCTAAAAGGGTAAGACATACCCGTACGGGCTTTCGTGGGAATGTGCCACTTTGCCTATGTATATCTGCGTGATCCAAAGGGCAAGTGGTTAAAGCATCAAAAGGCCTAAATGCAGAATAGGAAGACACAGGGAGGTGTCTATCTATAAAGTTCTTGCGTATTGGTGGGTAAAAATCGGCCTGCGACACCACCGTTTGGCAGCACCATCAAGCCTAAATGCATAGACACAAACAAGGGACGCCTCCATATCTTTATTTTTAGGTACAGGCGGTGCCTGGGTTACAAACATCTGACTTACAAACTACTACTTACAAACAGAGGGAGACAACAGGAAGAGAAATTCACTCCTGTAAGAGTTGTATGCTATACTAAGCTATACTAAGCTTGACTTTACATTATTTTGGATTAACATACCTCTAGAAGACTAGTTTAGGCACTAATCGTTGGCAGTATTCAACAATTTCATTTTAAATACTAACTTCTGTTATTTAAATCTTATTGGAATTAGTTGAAACTTTCAGTTTTTAGAAAATAAGGATTCTTATCTTGATGTACTGTACCAGAAATGTATTACCAAACCAATTTAGAGAAATAACAGGCGACAGCGTTAGTGTTGCTGTGGAAACCTAGAATGTAGGTCTTCTGGAATGCACAAAGGCTGCCACAGCAGTCAGCTGTATGGGGACACAACGGGATTCTGAGGTTCTATAGGTATAAAATCCCTGCCAAGTGCAGAAAAAAGATCTGAATAAAAAAAAACTGTAGAGAGCCAAGTGTAAAATAAAGTCTGCACTCTTTAGACAGTCACTATAACTGTTTCTTCTCTACAAATGACAGCTTGAAATGTGCATGCAGAGTAGGAGAGAAAGCAACAGAGCTTGAATGGGTGAGCATAAGGAACAGGTAGTATAGAGGTCAGCCAGAGAAATGTGACACATGCTGCTGCTGCCCATTTAGTAAGCAAACCATAACAGGGTTAGAGCCAGTTGTCAAAGAGTGAGTTATTAGGGATGGGCCACTCTGCTCGGGTTCTATTTGCCAAAGGCTCCAAGAATTCTGTTGGAAATTCAGCGCACCCAAACTTATCTGCAAATTCCAATGAAGTCTATGGGAGGGGGGTGCATTCCTGTTATTGAATTTGGTATTTAGAGCTTTCTTTTGGTGGTATTTGATCATCTCTGCGGTTTCTATCTTTTTCGCTATGGACAAAAAAGGAGCGTCAATTTTGAAAAAAACACAATATTTTGTACTTTTTGCTATAATAAATATCCCCATTTTTTTTTTAAAAAAAAGCAAATTTTTCTCAGTTTAGGCCGATATGTATTCTTCTACATATTTTTGGTAATAAAAATCGTAATAAGCGTATATTGATTGGTTTTCCCAAAAGTTATAGCATCTATAAAATAGGGGATAGATTTATAGCATGTTTATTATTATTTTTTTTTTAACTAGTAATGGCTGCGATCTGTGATTTTTATCGGGACTGCGACATTAAGGCGGACACATCGGACACTTTTGACACATTTTTGGGATCATTGGCATTTATACAGCGATCAGTGCTATAAAAATGCACTGATTACTGTAAAAATATCACTGGCAGGGAAGGGGTTAACACTAGGGGGCGATCAAGGGGTTAACTGTGTTCCCTCTCTGTGTTCTAACTGAAGGGGGGATAGGACTGTCTAGGGGAGATGACAGATCGCTGTTCATACTTAGTATGAACACACGATCAGTCTCTTCTCCTCTTAGAGAACCGGATCTGTGTGTTTACACACACAGATCCCGGTTCTCGGAGTGTCACAAGCAATCACGGGAGCCCGGCGGTCATCACACCCGCCGCGCACTCGCACCGGCTCCGGGGGCGAGCAGCAGGTGCGCACGCCTCTAGTGGCCACAGGGCGAAGCGACGTTACATAATGTTGTTTCGCCCAGCCGTGCCATTCTGCCGCAGTACAACTGTGGCGGCTGAACAGCAAGTGGTTAAACAGTGCTGTACAGCAGGGAGAGAGTCTTTCTAAGGTAAACATTAAAACAAATCCTTTATATAATGTGCTTATGGAATACCTTAAAGCTGTACATTGTGTTACAGAACAGTATGACATCCCTGGAGCGCATATTTAGCAGTGGAATTTATTTTTTTCTTCTTTTACAATTACCTTGGCTCACATACAACAGCAGCACCCTTTCTTTTTATCAGGTCACTTTAGCTGCTGTCATCAGGTGGTAATAGCCCACTTTGATCAACAGATAGTTTCTAAGGTCGTCCCTGTTCTCACTGATGCAAAACTGTCCTTGTGCTGGCCAATTTCTATCAAGCACTCATTACAAATTAGGAGACTGCAATTGATAAAGTGGTGTAAAATGGGCCAACAACAGTACATTTTGATGAGGGAGAATTGGCAGAAATGTACGAGACCAAGAGTAAGGCAGGGGTTTAACTGCAAGAATTAGGAGACCGCAGATGACACAGTAGAGGAAAAATTGTCCAATAGCAAGCCTAGGTCCAAATTTATACATATAGACAAAAATGCATAGAGGCAGGAGCATTACTACAAGAAAATGGATACTGCAGAGAATACAGCAGTGTAAAATCACCCAGCAGCAGTGATTTTAGGCCAAACAGGTGTAGGTCTAACTTTTATGTTATCTACGGGATTGGGGGGGGGGGGGGTTGGTTTAGGAGAACGCTGTTCTTCTTGCACTTATTTTCTTTTTTAATAATTGATGCTACAGTGTGAAGCAAATAAAGGGAAGCTCTGAGAACAGATGGTCAATTACATTTAAATGCTGCACTTTAAGCTCCCCAACCTTAAAAGCAAAAAAAAAAGAAAGGAAAAAAAAAAAAAGCTTCATCAACCTGAAAAACCCTCAAAGATGAAGTAAAACAACAACAACTCTGAAACAAAAGCCCAGGAAAGATCCCTATCAATACAGAAAGCTTCCAATAATAAGAACAAAAAAAAGTGCAAAAGGGTTGACTGCCAAAAGAGCTAGCTATCAAAATTAAAGTAGTTTCCTAACTGACACTATCCTCACCCTATGCAGTTTGTCAGCTTTCCTTATTACAGCTTCCAATATTATGGTTGTTCTGTGCCTCTCCCCCACCTTTTCTAATGAGAGGGCTAGCTTATCCAAATGCCCCTTACTGGTCCTCCTATGCTTGCGGTCATAAATTTGAAGGCCATGCAGTAAATTATAGTTTTAAAAAAATTGTCTGGGCCACAAATCTGAAACCCAAAGGATTCACTTTGAACTAATTGTAGCAGTGAATCTGAACCTCATCTCTATGAGGGAAACAGCAAATTTTATTTCAGACGTGTGTGGTCGGGATCACTCTTACTCCCACCAAGCCCTAGGCTCCTCCCCAGGTTGCCTTGGCAGCAATCCAGCCTTGAAGTGAAGGTAGGACAAGGATGATAGTCCTGGTGCCTGCATAAAAAGGAATTATTGACTGCTCCCATAATTCTATTGTTGTAGGGCTATTTCTTTTTTTATTGAGTTTTGTACGATAAAAAACAGCTAATTGGGAATACCCTGGTTCACTCAGATACAAAAAAGTATACAATTTAAAGCGGGACTTTAGTCATTTTTTCATCTTTCCATCTATTAAATCCTCTGCCCTTGTTGTTTTAACTTAGTTTATACCTTATACAGCCCACTACCTGTTTCTTGTCTGGGAAAAAAGCCTAGGCTTATGACATCATGCACAGCTGTCCCCCTCATTCGCTTGAGAGTTTGCCAGGAAGGTAGGGGGGGATGAGTCATAAGAGGGTCAATGTGAGCTGCAGAGCTGGAGGTGTGCCTCTGTGTGTCTGTGTAAATCCAGGAAGTGAACAGGCAGCAGCTTCAGCTGCCCACAGTTAAAATGGTTGCAGCCAGACTCAGTGGAGGAAGATTTTTGCAGCATATTTGGCAAGTACAGAATCACAGTATATATAAAATAAAATGCAAAGTGGTTGGAGGGAAGCTTCAGAATAGCAAAGATGTTTTTATTACAAATTATGTGAGCAGACTGCAGTTCCTTTTTAACATGCAAAACAAAATCTTCCTTGTGTACGCACTCAGCCCAAGTCAGGAAAGAATAGAGTGGACAGTGTACACAGTGATACAGTTGCTGAAGGTTTATCTTTCTATATTGTATTGTACTATACTTAAACATATTTAATATATCTATATATTGACTGTGTCTATAAATATTTGATGATACCTTGTTTTGAAATTTATTTACTGCAGTACACAAAAATTGATTTGCTTTGTATGCTCTGAGGAGGGGATTAAAAAAACCTTTGTTCGCTTGAGCGTCTGAGCTGATCATAGCTTGAACAGAACAGTATCTTGTGCAGCTTTTTGCTTTAATTTTCAACCAAGTGATTACTAGTGTTGAAGGGCAAGTAGCCAAGAGCTTTTTGAATGAAGGATTGGATGCAGTGTGCACCAATCAGAAGGTGACGTGGAGTTGATACTATTTACAGAGGGCCCAGTTTAGAAGGGGAAGTAAGTTAGCAGATGACAGTAACATTGAGCATCATGACACTTAAATGAATAAGAGTAAAGGACTATGACTAGGGCCAGATTTTGACCTTGGGGAGCCCGGACACTTCAGGCTTTGAGGGCCCCTCATACACAAAGTTCGTATACATTGTCAGTGAAAGTCACACATTTTTAAAATGCATGACATAACATCATTCTGAGGTCACGCGTACACGCACACACACGCAGTCACAGCGCTCTGTGTGGTTCTCTTGAGCTGCCAAAATAAGTTTATAAAAATGATACAATATACCAATCCAGAGCCAGAGTAAAAACTTCTACAGATGATGGCTGGCAAAATATTTTATAATATTTTATTATATTAGATAAATTTAATAAAAGTTTTTTTTGGCCTAGACAAATGATATGCACAATGCTCACTGTGCTTTCTGGGATATTTGACGTGCAAAGGTACTCAACACCGTCCTTTGAATACACAAATGTAGTATGGGATCTATAAGATCATGCTTTTCCATATTAGGCCTTGGGTTTGATGGTAGCCTTCTTTGAGTCAGTACCATAAGCCCGATTTCAATCCAGACCATTGCATCAAAAAATTCTGGCTGTGTGGGGCAGGAAGGCCCAGTCTCCAGACCATCGCATGCACCTGACCCATAGAACTGGGTTTGCCCTCCTGCTGGTTCACGGATCTAGCACTGGTGTCAGAGCAATCCTTCCTCAGGGGATTGCTGATGAAGTCATGCTTTATGTGACGCAACGCGTTGGGAAGAGCCGGGTGACGTCATTATGTTTCGAAACTGGAAGTGGAGTGCCAAGACTGTGTTGCGGTAAAACATTCCTTTGTGCAAATGTGGCATTGCTTTACTTTTTATATGTGAGTATGATTACTTCAATAAATGGGCTGATTTTAAAGTACTATACTATTGTGGCCCCCTATTTGTTTCTGAGCTTATTGTACTGAACAAGTGGGAATCCAATACCTTAAAGGGGAACACACACATAAAGGTTGATATTGTCTAAACCTGTGAAGAGTGACATCTGTTTCATTGGTTACCCTTCTGGAGAGGAGTTTTTTATGCTCATAATGACCTATGTTATGTGGGTCATAGTTTGAAGATGAGGGCACAATTCACACGGATGTGGATCAATGGTGTTTTTCTATGAGTGGGTGTGTAGCACTAAAGTTGTGGTTTCACATCCTACTGATATATTAATATATTATTATAATTATATTAATAATTATACAATAATATAGTAATATACAAAAAAACGGCACGAAGGACACATAGTGTGTAACAGTAGCGTCCTCTTCCCTCTTTCATATCACTTCCCCCACAGTAGTATTCTCTGCCCCCCTTCACATTACCCCCCTGTAGTGTCCTGTGTCCCCCCTACCCATAGTAGTGCACTCTATTCCCCTTCACATCACCCCCCCCCCCACAGTAGTGGCACCCCCCACCCCATTCAGTAGTGTCCTCTGCTTCCCATAGCTGTGTCCTCTGCCTTCTTTCACATCACCTCCCTCCCCCACTGTAGTGCCCTCTGCCCCCCCCCCCATAGCAGTGTCCTATGCTCCCTTCACATCCCCCCCAATGTAGTTTTCTCTGCCCCCCCAAAGCAGTGTCCTCTGTCCCCTTTACATCCCCCCTCACTGTAGTGTTCTCTGATCGCCCCATAGCAGCGTCCTGTGCCCCCCCACCCCAAAGCAGTATGCTCTATCCCATTCACATCACCCCCCCCAAAGCATTGTCATGTGCCCCACCCCCCCCAGTGGATTTCCTCTGCCCCCTTCACATCACACGCTTTCCCCTCCATAGTGTTTTCTGACCCCCATCATTTCCCCCCACAAATACACACCAGTGTGCAGATAGTTCTCTCCTACCTTACACAGGTGTACAGCAGAGCAGAAGGCAGCACAGTACTGGATCTTTTCACATTAACAAGCAGGTGATTGGTTGCTAGGACTGTCCAGCATCCTAGCAACCAATCACCTGCTGGTTAACGTGAAGGTCTCATTCACACCATGTGCAGAGACATCAATTTTTCTCCACGCGTTCTGCAAGTGCACAATAAAACCCCAATTGTTCACTATGTGCCCTGTTCACACCACAACACTAGTATCACGTGCAGATTTTTTCTGCCAGGAATCTGCAATGTATATAAAAGTCACTGAAGCATGCATGAAAACTGATGTAAATTTGTGTCTCTGCAAGTGACATCTGCTCGTCAGTTTCCATCAGTTTTTCTGCACGTATGGTGTGAATGAGGCAGAAAGGTGAACTGAGGCATCTCTGGATCCCGCTCCTGCCCTCCATCCACACTGAAACCTTCTGCTCTCTGCTCTGCAGTGAAGAATTGAGCGGCAGAGGCTAGAGGGAAGGACTGGCAAAACAGGGCCGTGCTCGTGATCTACCCATTGGTTGCCTGCAGTTGACGGGTAGATCGCCATTGACGGCTTGCCGAAATCCGGCCTATTGTCTTTAAAGCGGAAGTAAACTCATCCATAAAACAGCTTCATTTCCGGCACATGCCGGAAATGTAACACTCCCATTGGTTGTGCTCTCAACCAAACTGTCAAAACATCCAATGACTGGTGTCATAACTGACCACATGTGCAGCATCATGGCAGTTGTAGATTAAACAGAGGCAAAGATGGCAACTTCCTTGGCTGAAAACGATAGGAGGGTTTACTTACACTTTAAGATAAAGTACAAACTTTCCATGTCAAGAGCACTCCACTAGATCAGTTTAGCACTTCATTGGCTTTTCTGCATTTGGCATCTGTTTCTCAGATCTCCAAGGCTGCCACCCGGTCTTCGGTTTACACATTTGTTAAGTTTTACCAGGTTGATGTTCAGGCCTGATCTGATGCCAGCTGTGGCTGTACGAATTTTCAAGAGACCATGTAGGCACTATTGAGCCTTCTCTGGGCAGCGTTTGCCCTGTAGGAGCCACTAAGTATTGCCCGGATTCTTTTTCCAATGGTTTCCTCACAGCAACAGACAGTTCCAATCACTCTTTAGGCTTATTACAAAGTCTAGGAATAGGCTTTTTCTGATTCTTTAATAAGAATTAGATAGGTAGTAGATAATGGTAGGATACTTCAGTAATCCTTGGTACTGATTTGAGGACACTAAACTTTCTGTTGTAGAACTGTGAGCCAACTTTTGTACAAAATAGATAGACTGAGTCTAGTAGTAGCAGTTTGAGGAGATTAATCTTCCTCTCTGGACAGTCTGAGCAAAGTCCTTTCACTAAGAATTGAATAGACTGAGCTCTTCAGGACACGATGTCCCCTTTACACACACTGACATCAGCACAAGAGGGATAGCAACTGCACACAGTCCCAAGGATCTTTCTCACCAGTCTGTACTCACAAATGTCCTTGGAAAATTGGTTGCCTCCTTCTAATATCCTTGAGACAATATCATCCTGTGATAACAGGCTAGATCCTCAGATGAGCTTTCAGCAACTCTCAGCTGAATAGGCCTCCATGTAGCCACACTGAGACCTTGACATTCTGTAGGCATATGGCAGAATGGCCTGGGGACTAGCAGCCCCCCTAGTCTGTGATCTCCTCCTCAGGCAAAAAGACCAGACTGCTCTCTGTCTCAGAGTATTTATACAGATTCCCAGTCACCATCTGGTCACCTCTCCCCAGGGATTGGCCAGGGCTGTATGAATATTCAGTTGCTGATTAGACTCTTTCTGCCCACCAACTTCCAGAACATTTCTGGACCAGCCAGGGAGGAGCAGTCAATTCTGCAGCCACTGAAATATAGAACAGGCCAGAACAATAAAAACAGCCACTCTGATTACAATGAGACAAAACTAAAATTGCCTAACAACAAAATGCAGCTCCACTGGATACAGAAAGCCAGAACTAAATGTACCAAATCCTTGCACCTATCTAGGGGGAATTGGCACCGCACAGAGTGATTAGGGTGTGCCCAGGCACACCTGGCCCACCCTATGCGCACGCCTATAAGAATAGGTATAATTTTTTCAACTATCCTAGCTGGATGCATGTCAAGCACTAAACTGGTCTGCTGTTTGATGCTTATAGAAAAACCTAAATAAAACCTGTAGTGAAAGTACTATAGATTTATATAGACCAGTAAGGTGCATACACCACCGTGAGGGATGTGGGTGAAGTGTGGGCAAAAACACCAACTATGCTATGCAAACCTTTTACATTTTTAAATGTCTACATAAAAAATAAATACAGTATATACAAAAACACTTTGGAGCATGTTTACAAAGCATTGAATGTGAGTTTATGCAAGCATTCATAGGTGGTTAATCATTACATAAAGCATGTGCAACGGGAAGATTCACCTGCAGTGAATATTAGATGAATGCAACATTCACCGCTTTATAAAAATGCTTCAAAATATTGTTAATGTGGCAGAAAATGCACAAATTAAAAAATGGCATGGGTGATAAAGTAGGTGTGTAATCCTCCTTGGGTGCTGACTTCACGGGGTTGGTTGTAAACCCTTACATATACCCAGTGAAGTGACTGGCCTCAGGTAATACACAAAGATAAAACAAATCCTCCAACTTAAAGAGGAACTATAGTCTGCTCACATAATTTGTAATAAAAACATCTTTGCCATTCTGAAGCTTCCCTCCAACCACTTTGCATATTATTTTATATATACTGTGATTCTGTACATGCCAAATATGCTGCAGAAATCTCCCTCCACTGAGTCTGGCTGCATTGATTTTAACTGTGGGCAGCTGAAGCTACTGCCTGATCACTTCCTGGATTTACACAGAGGCACACCCCCAGCTTTGCAGCCCTGCAGCTCTCATTTTCCCTCTTATGACTCATCCCCCTCCCTTCCTGGCAAACTCTCAGGAGAGTTAGAGAAAGAGCTTTGCATGATGTCATAAGCCTAGGCTTTTTACCAGACAAGAAACAGGAAGTGGGGCCGTACAAGGTATTTACTGGCAGAAAAAAAATGTTTTACTATCCAAAGTTAAAACAACAAGGGCAGAAGATTTAATAGATGGAAAGATGAAAAAATGACTGAATGTCTGCCTTAAGTCGTACCTGTTCATATGCAGTTTTCTCTTCTCTACATCTGTTCAAAGTCCAAAATTTATAAAGCTTTTCAAAAAAGGGGGTGGAGAGCTGAAATCACACTCTGCAGAGCTCAGTGAGGAGAACTTTGAGATCTGATTGGAGGAAAGGGACACACACCCCTTCACACAGCACACAGGAATACAGCTGAGGTTGTCAATCAGCTCCCTCCTGTCACATTTTTTCTTTTGGTGTCAGGAAAACTTGAGGAGTAACTCATGCTGATAGCAGAGGAATGAAACAGCAGACAGAAATGACAATTGGTGCTCTTAATTGAAACAAGTACACACTATAGAGAGATATGCTTTATTCATATTTCATGTCTGAACGTGCAGCAGATCTCAGAGTTAAGCCTTATGCACATGAGTATAAAAAAAAAACACTTTTACAGGCTTCCAGCTTTTTTTTAATGTCTTTAAAGCAGTTTAGCCTATGTGACATATTAGGTGTTTAGATCTATATTTTAAGACAAACATTTAGGTGCATAAGAAAAAAATGTCCTAAAGCTGCGTTTCGGTGAGGAGTTTATGAGCATAATTATGCACATAACATTATTCCAGTTGCTAGAATTTAAAAAGATGTATATAATGGGCAGCAGAATAAGTATACGCTCATACAACTCTAAACACCTTATGCCTGTAAATGTGCCTGAACGCACGTAAATTACAGACCAAAATTGTTTTTTTTAATTCTTTATTTTCATTTTTATAGAAGACATAAAATGTGAGTACCATAGTCAATACAATATAGTCACCACAATATACAGATTACAGTTTAGAAAGTTAACCACAAGAGGCATCATCCAATTTCTGAACAGTCATAAACGCTATGCCTATGGTTCCCAATCTGTACATTCAAAGGGAGTCTCCAGAATAAAAACCTGTATGGCTTGAGCCCATACAAAAAATGTGCCAGGTGAAAACCAGAATCAAAGATAAGTTATCTCTTATGGTAATTTTATGCTTTTTACACTTGATTTTTCTGCAATCTCCTGTCATAAGGGTCCAGTATAGAGAATGATATAAGTAGGGGAATTTTTTTATTTGCCTGTGTGCATGTAGCCTAAGGCTTTGTGTTAATCATATGCACAAGTGGATCTTTCAATTGTACTGAAAAGAATTCTGTCTTGAACACACACAACACACTGTAATGCCCCGTACACACGGTCGGACTTTGTTCGAACATTCCGACAGCAAAATCCGACGGATGTTGGCTCAAACTTGTCTCGCATACACACGGTCACACAAAGTTGTCGGAAAATCCGATCATTCTGAACGCGGTGACGTAAAACACGTACGTCGGGACTATAAACGGGGCAGTGGCCAATAGCTTTCATCTCTTTATTTATTCTGAGCATGCGTGGCACTTTGTCCGTCGGATTTGTGTACACACGATCGGAATTTCCGACAACGGATTTTGTTGTCGGAAAATGTGTAAGTTATTGAAAGCTGCCTGCATCCAAATTAACTCTACCAGGCAGGATAGATGTTTTTTGTATTTCCCGAACTGACAGTGTCACAAAATCTGGACCACCAGTAATAGCCTTGGGCTTTGTCAAATCATGGAGTCTAATAATCACGTAGTCTTCTTCTGTATGGATTTAGCTGCATGATCATTTTGAGGCTTGGTCCTTGTCTCTGCCAAAATGACAAATATATGGCAGATCAGCACCAGAACACTACAAACAACTAATACAAACCTTGTTTGTTCAGATACTATTAGTATAGTGAGTACATTTTATATTTGGTGCCAGTGAGATCAGTGGCTTGCCCTAAATGTGTCTTTGCTGCATTCTGCATTTTGGTCAGCAGATGGCATAGGCATGCATTTAGATGGAATAGATGGATGAAGAGAAAGACCTAACAGAGCTGGAGCCAGCTTCAGGAGCACAGCACTAATAATTATCAGGATTTAGTAACTCCTTACAGCCTAATGCAGACTGATGAAACATGGTTTACACTCAGCCCAGACTCAAAAAAATGTGACAACTGCAATTACATTCCCCAGTAATAAAATGATATTTGCACACATTTAGATGTTTACCATGCCTGACTGCATATCATGGCTGTGTCGCTGACAGTATCAACATTAGGTCCCATGCACACAGGGAGTTTAGTTTTCCTGCATTTGTAACATATTGCCCGAAATGTTTGTACTGCTAGGTGCACGTACAGCCCCATCTAGCCACAGCAACTCTTAGCCTCTCATAGGGTTCCACAGGCTACCGACAGTGAGGCTGGATGGTGCCACTGTGCCCCCTGCCCACACCTAAACATCAGAGCCCTGGAACTAAATAGCAAAATTTACCTGGTCGAGGCCGAGCTGACGAGAGGGCTGCCCTTAAACCTCTTGCCCTGTTTTCCCAGGGGGTGATGACAGGGTATAACAGGGCAAAGAATGGCACAGGTGCCTGTAGGAGATCTGGTTCTGAATATCTTGGAAGCAGATGGAGAGCAGGAACAGATCAACTGGTAGTAGAGAGATATTGGATCTTGGATAAGAAGTCAGACGGGCAGAGGTCAGCAACAACCGGGCAGCAGAAATACAAAGTCAGGAACCAGGAGTAGAGCCAGGCCAGGGTCAGCGTAAAGTGAGCAGAAGATGTACTGGAACAGCAGAAGGAAGCAAGGTTGGGTCACAAGCCAGGATCAGAAACACAGGTTCAAGAACAAACAGGGTGAACAAGCCGGGTCAGGATCCAGATGAGCACAGGATCAGGTCACAAGCAGAAGGTGCAGACAACCACTCAACAATGAGTCCTGTAAGGCTTAAAATAGGCCACTAAGCACCAAAATCCATTAAACAAGCGTGCTCACAGATATGAGCATGTGCACAATGCTAATGCGCACGTGTCCATATAGATGCGCACAGGGTTCTAATGCTGTGCTAATGCTGCTGTTCTAATGCTGTGCATAGTTTTATTGTCTGTTCTGTGTGCATTCACATTCTTTTGAGCACAAGCATTCCTTTGAGCATGATTTTGAGCATGACTTTCCTGACAGCTACAAACAGGATCTAGGAAGCTGGGGAGACTTCCCTGCTAGGGTTCCCCCATTAAGTACATATATGCACATTTATGCACACTGCAGAATTACATGTCTTTTAATGTGAAGCTGACATCCGCATTTGTGTTGCATTGCAAGCTGGTTTGTTTCCTGTTATCTTTCTTTGCCAAGAGTATATGGCAAAGTGTATAGTGTGGCATGCATTTGTATTTTAGCCCCCCTGAGTCCATACTTTGTAGAACCACCTTTTGCTGTAATTACAGCTAAAAGTCTTTTTGGGGATGTCTCTACCAGCTTTGCACATCTAGAGAGTGAAATTTTTGCCCATTCTTCTTTGCAAAATAGCCCAAGCTCTGTCAGATTGAATGAGAGTGCCTGTGAATAGCAATTTTCAAGTCTTGCCACAGATTCTCAATTGGATTTAGGTCTGGACTTTGACTGGGCCATTCTAACACATGAATATGCTTTGATCTAAACCATTCCATTGTAACTCTGGCTGTATGTTTAGGGTCATTGTCCTGCTGGAAGGTGAACCTCCACGCCAGTCTCAAGTCTTTTGTAGACTCTAACGGGTTTTCTTGTAAGATTGCCCTGTATTTGGCTCCATCCATCTTCCCATCAACTCTGACCAGATCCCTGTCCCTACTGAAGAAAAGCATCCCCACAACATGACGCTGCCACCACCACGTTTCACAGTGGGGATGGTGTGTTCAGGGTGATGTGCAGTGAGTTTTCTGTCACACATAGGGATTTATTTACTAAAGCTAGAGAGTGCAAAATCAGTCAAACTTATGTAGCAAAACCAATTAGCTTATAACCTCAGCTTGTTCTATTAAGCTTTGGCAACAAAACCTGGAAGCTGATTGCTTTTTATGCAGAAGTGTGACTGATTTTGCACTCTCTAGCTTAAGTAAATAAACCCCATAGCATTTTGCTTTTAGGGCAAAAAGTAAAATTTTGGTCTCATCTGACCAGAGCACCTTCTTCCACATGTTTGCTGTGTCCCCCACATGGCTTCTTGCAAACTGCAAATGGGACTTCTTATGGCTTTCTTTCAACAATGGCTTTGTTCTTGCCACTCTTCAATAAAGGCCAGATTTGTGGAGTGCATGACTAAATTAGTTGTCCTGTGGACAGATTCTCCCACCTGAGCTGTGGATCTCTGCAGCTCTTCCAGAGTTACCATGGGCCTTTTGGCTGCTTCTCTGATTAATGTTCTCCTTGCCCGGCCCGTCAGTTTAGGTGGAATGCCATGTCTTGGTAGATTTGCAGATGTGCCATACTCTCCATTTTCAGATGATGGATTGAACAGTGCTCTGTGAGATGTTCAACGCTGGGGCTATTTTTTTATAACCTAACCCTGCTTTAAACTTCTCTAAAACGGTATCCCTGACCTGTCCGGTGTGTTCGTTGGCCTTCATGATGCTGTTTGTTCACTAAGGTTCCCTAACAAACCTCTGAGGGCTTCACAGAACAGCTGTATTTATACTGAGATTAAATTGCACACAGGACTTTACTAATTAGGTGACTTCTGAAGGCAATTGTTTCCACTAGTTTTTATCTAGGGGTATCAGAGTAAAGGGGGCTGAATACAAATGCACGCCACACTTTTCAGATATTTATTTAACCACTTAAGCCCCGGACCATTTGGCTGGCCAAAGACCAGAGCACTTTTTGCGATTCGGCACTGCGCCGCTTTAACTGACAATTGCGCGGTCGTGCGACGTGGCTCCCAAACAATATTGACGTCCTTTTTTTCCCACAAATAGAGCTTTCTTTTGGTGGTATTTGATCACCTCTGCGGTTTTTAATTTTTGTGCTATGAACAAAAAAATAGCGACAATTTTGAAAAAAACGCATTATTTTTTACTTTTTTGCTATAAAAATATCCCCCAAAAATATATAAAAAAACATTTTTTTTCCTCAGTTTAGGCCGATACGTATTCTTCTACATATTTTTAGTTAAAAAAATCGCAATAAGCGTTTATTGATTGGTTTGTGCAAAAGCTATAGTGTCTACAAAATAGGGGATAGTTTTATGGCATTTTTATTATTAATTTTTTTTTTTTACTAGTAATGGTGGCTATCAGCGGTTTTTATCGTGACTGCGACATTATGGCGGACAGATCGGACACTTTTGGCACTATTTTGGGACCATTCACATTTATACAGTGATCAGTGTGATTAAAAATGCATTGATTACTGTGTAAATGTCTGGCAGTGAAGGGGTTACCCACTAGGTGGCGCTGGAGGGGTTAAGTGTGTCCTAGGGAGTGATTCTAACTGTGGGGGGGGGGCTATGTGTGACACGACACTGATCACCACTTCCGATTACAGGGAGCTGTGATTAGTGTCAGTGTCATTAGGGAGAACGGGGAAATGCTTGTTTACATTAGCATTTCCCCGTTCTTCCTCTCCGTGAGACGATCGCGGGTATCCCTGTGGTCATCGAGTCAGTGGGACCCGCAATCACACTCACTGAGCTCCCGGTGGGCGCCCGCAAGCCACCTCTTAAAGGGCAACGTACAGGTACGTTAATCTGCCTGTACATGCCCTTCTGCCGCAGTATATCTGCGTAAGGTGGTCCGGAAGCGGTTTTAAAAAACATTTATCATTTTTTCCACTTCACAATTATGTGCCACTTTGTGTTGCTCTATCACATAAAATCCAAATTAAAAAAAAATTTACGTTTTTGTTGTAACATGAAAAAATTTGGAAAATTTCAGGGAATATGAATCCTTTGTAAGGCACTGTATGTCCATGACATATGAATGGAAAATTATATGAGAGAGGTCTGATGGTTTAGGTCACTGCCTAATGGCCAACTTTACAAAATGTAATTAAGTTTGGCTTACTTCTGTGACTACTCGCTGTACATTAGTGAATAAGGCTCCTTTCACACTGAATTTCCATCTGTCTGTGTTTTCAACCCTCCTTTTGTGGATGGAAAATGGATGGTAAGATATTCAAATGGTCATGTGGATGTGTACGGATAACTGTTAGTATTAATACATGTCTGTTTAGGTCAGGGGTGTCAAAACTTTTTTGAAAGAGGGTCAGATTTGATGAAGTGAACGTGCGCGAGGGCTGGCCATTTTGCCTATCTTTGAACCATTAAAATGCAGTCTAAGTGTGTTTGTCCGAGCACTAATACACTGCCCAACAAGAATTCTCTTGTCTTTGTGGCTGTGTGTGGTGAAGAGATGAACTCAGGTGTGTTATTAGGCTATACCGTATTTATCGGCGTATAACACGCACCTTCACTTTAAAAGGGAAGTTTCAGGAAAAAACTAATTTTAAATAAAGAACTGTGAAGCAAAATAAGGGTCAGTGCCCATGAATGCAGCCTAATCAGTGCCCATCTGCAGCAGCGAATGCAGCCCCACCGTTGCCACGAATGCAGCCTCACTGTTGCCATGAATGCAGCCCCACCGTTGCCATGAATGCTGGCCCACAGTTGCCATGAATGCAGATCCACCACTGCCATGAATGCAGACCCACCATTGCCATGAATGCAGCCCCACCGTTGCCATGAATGCTGACCCACAGTTGCCATGAATGCAGACCCAACATTGCCATGAATGCAGCCCCACCGTTGCCATGAATGCTGACCCACCGTTGCCATGAATGCTGACCCACAGTTGTTATGAATGCAGCTCCACCGTTGCCATGAATGCAGCCCCACCATTGGCATGAATGCAGACCCACCATTGGCATAAATGCAGACCCACCATTGGCATGAATGCAGACCCACCATTGCCATGAATGCAGCTTCACCGCTGCCATGAATGTAGCCCTACCGTTGCCATGAATGCAGTCTCACCGTTGCCCTGAATACAGCCCCACCGTTGCCATGAATGCAGCCCCACCGTTGCCATGAATGCAGCCCCACCATTGCCATGAATGCAGCCCCACCGCTGCCATGAATGCAGCCCTACCGTTGCCATGAATGCAGCCCCACCGCTGCCATGAATGTAGCCCTAACGTTGCCATGAATGCAGTCTCACCATTGCCCTGAATGCAGCCCCACCGTTGCCATGAATGCAGCCCCACCGTTGCCATGAATGCAGCCCCACCGTTGCCATGAATGCAGCCCCCCGTTGTCATGAATGCAGCCCCACCATTGCCATGAATGCAGCCCCCCGTTGTCATGAATGCAGCCCCACCATTGCCATGAATGCAGCCCCCCGTTGCCATGATTGCAGCCCCACCATTGCCATGAATGCAGCCCCACCATTGCCATGAGTACAGACTCACCATTGCCATCAGTGCAGCCTGACTGATGACCATCTGCAACCTCGGATGGGACAGGGAGGGGCGGGACGAGCGCCAACAGATTACATACAGCATAATCTGTTGTTGGTGGCCTCTTTAATACAAAGTCCCGCCCCCCATGATGGACAGAACAGTCGTCCAATGGCAGCGCAGGAGATAGGACTCCCTATTACAGAGGCCGCCGTGCAAACAGGAAATTCAGTTGTATGTAAGGCACTCATCCCGCCTCCTCCTTGTCCCCTCCAAGGCAGCCAGCATATATATCTTTTGTGGCCCCCGGCGCTCGGGGATTCGTTGGGGGCCACAACAAATCGGCTGGAGGGGAGAGAGAAGAGCAGATACAAGTCCACTCCCCTCTCCTTCTTCCTGTGACCTGGAAAGCGACGTGCATGACGTCACTTCTGGGTCACCTGCCACTTTCCTCAGCTAGCATAGTTGGGAAGGAATGTATGCGATGTGCATTGCAATACATTCAGTAGTAGAGCCCAGCGGAGACATGCAGAGTCCTTTAGACCCTGCGTGTCTCATTAAAGAGAACCTATCACCTAAAAATCATAACATATGGGGACAAAAAGGTGGGGGGGGAGTTAAGCGAAATGTACGTAAGAACATAAACACACGTGTCGCGGGTGCCAATGTATGAAAACATTGATTGCGATACACATGTTACATATCGCCGCACACTCCAGAGTGTGAGCCATAATTCTAGCACAAAATCTCCTCTGTACCACTAAACTGATGACCTATAAGGGGCGTTTGAAGCATCGCCTATAGAAAATAAAGTATATTGAAGTTTGTCACCATTTCACGAGCGCACACAAGTTTAAGATTTGACATGTTGGGTATCTCTTGTGTTTGTTTGCCCTAAAATTCCCTTTAGTGTTTTTTTTACTGAAATTTTGCAGTTCCTATACCTTTGCGGTAATATCATGCGACATAAAAAAATGGAAGTACCCCTATTTTATTCTCTAAGGTGTCTGCTTTCAGAAAATATATAATGTTGGGGGTTTTGTGTAATCGTCAGGCCTAAACTTATTTTTTAAACGTGTGCAAAAACAGCTCTGGCAGCGAAAAGGTTAAAGGAAAACTCCTACCTTGCAAAAATTGTTAGTAAACTTACAGTACACAATACCAGGTTATATGGGCTTAGTATTGCTTTCTTTACTGTTAGTAGTAGCAGAAAGCCCATGTCAGAAAGTTGGAAGTTAAGTGCCAAGGACATTTTCTGCAAAGATCAACGGATATTTTCTGTACTTGCCTGAACAAAAGAACCCCAGCCACAACATCTAAGGACTGGTTATATATGATGGCTTGTCAGAGTTCTCTGGCCCGTGAGAGCTTGCTGATTATCCTTGTTGTGGAAAATTTTATTTATGTATATTGTCAGATGCCCCCCAGTGTCTGTTTTGCTGCAATACTCTCATTTGAGGGTATTCGCACATACAGATGCTGGTGGAAGACCATTGGATGCGGAAACCTTCCCGTGGACACGGCGGATCTGTTTACCTTTTTAAGGATGTCTGTTTATGTCTCTCCAAGGAACTGGCCACTCCATGGCGACTGCATTTCAACTCCTAAGTAAACAAGTTTGCGTACCTTGGGAACCATAGTATAACCATACAATATTATGGCCCACTGGGCCATGGTATAGTACGGCTCGCATCACTGGTAGCAGTGGGAATGTGCACACGGCTGTGTTCAAAGCCATGTGCTTGCTGCATGGTTTTGCACACCACCGTCTGCACTCGTCACTACTGCTTTTATATTTGATTATATGCATGTGTGTCATTGGTTCTTTTGAATGAATACAAGTGTCTGATTGGCTGATTCTGAAGTCAGCAGCCTCTTTTGTTATCCATGTGTTTAGTATAAATAAAAGCCACTTGGCTACCTGTTCAGGATTTTACACGGAGCTTGAAGTGATACCAACGTCTGTTTGTGTTACTTGGAGAGATAAATGAGCGCGCTTTCCCGGCATTATATAAGAGAGCTTTTTGTGCTTTTAAGCGCAAAGAAATTATATGCTTATAGGGAGAAGTTTAGATTTTCCCTGACATCCTTACCATCCGATGAATGCTGAGTTCCATGAGACATCCGCTCTGTCCGTACTACCAGCTTGGGATTCAGAGCTACCTGCCTGTTTGGGACAAAGGCCCTGACCGGGTTTGAGGTCACAAGCTTCCTTTGCTTGCTGTTTGGTAAGCCTTCATTTCTCATGGTGGTCACTTCTTGGATGCGGTGGTGGATTTGTCACGGAATTATCTTTATGAATTTCAACACTTTTTTGCACATTATTTCATATTATTTAATGAACACTTTTCAGTTTAATTACTGATCCTACAATTAACTTATATTTATATATAGAAAGAGTTTTTCCTGCTATGGATATTGTTAATCAAATCATTTGAGTGATTTATTAGTGTTTAACATTGATGCTAATTAATTAATGTCAATATTTGGAATTATATTTATTTTTATATATAACGAGTTTTTCAATCCTAGCGCAGCTACTGTTTTCTTCTTTACTAATGGGTGTATCTCACTTTTAGCAGCAGCTTTATATGTTTTGTGGTGTGATATAGTGGGTATCTCTTTACCCTGTACAACCTCGTCCTTTAAATTTTACCAAAAATGTGGGTAGCTTATTGTGTTTGTTTGCCCTAAAATTCCCTTTAGTGTTTTTTTTAACTGAAATTTTGCAGGTCCTATACCTTTGCGGTAATATCATGCGACATAAATAAATGGAAGTACCACTATTTTATTCTCAAAGGTGTCTGCTTTCAGAAAATATATAATGTTGGGGGGTTTTGTGTAATCGTCAGGCCTAAATGTATTTTTTTAAACATGTGCAAAAAATGCAAAAACAGCTCTGGCAGCGAAAAGCTTAAAGGAAAACTTCTACCTTGCAAAAATTGTTAGTAAACTTACAGTACACAATACCAGGTTATATGGGCTTAGTATTGCTTTCTTTACTGTTAGTAGTAGCAGAAGGTAGCTTTAGGGGAGAAAAGCTTTTTCAGGGCTTAAAGTGAATAAAAAGGCAACTCCTTTTGTATTTCTTGTGATAAAGTGAGGAAGTGTTTAAATCAGTCAGTTTATTTCTTGCTAAATAAAGAAAAAAATACATAGGAGGCACCCTAGTGTATATAGTACGTCGCTGGGACTGAAGTGGATAAATGAGAGAGCCTCATTCACACCAGAGACATGGGTTTTTCTGCATCTGTCTCTGCAAGGGCAGGGCCGGGTATTGTTTTCTCCCAATGCATGACATCTTAGAATCGAACACCCACCAAAAGATAGTATGGAGCAGTGTACTTGCCATCAGTGAACAAGCTTGACATCTCCTTCTGGGTCTTGTTTGCTAACCAACCGGTTTTGGGATTGACCTTTTGTCAAACCTTTGCCCCAATGTGTGGGGTACACATTGGAGGGGTGGGGATTCATTAAAGTTTGATCATACGGACTCTAGAGCAGCTGTGTATAGTAACCAATCAGTTTCTAGCTTCAGCTTGCTCATTTAAGATTTTAAAATAAAATATAGACACTAATTTGAGTGCCATGCAAGCTGCTCCAGATTCTGTTGGCCTAAAGCTGAACTAAACTCCACAGTAAGTACTTATGGTCTGATATCCCATTTCGGCGCCAGCATCATCTCTATGGCTTGCAGTGTTGGTCTTCAGCCATAATCTTTGGTTGGTGTGGAAGTGGAGGAGTGCAGTCATCCTAGCACACAGGCACTGCATGCGCAGCTCAGTGTACATTCTAAAGAAGACTGCGAATAGGCAGGTAGGTTGATTCGGTTGAAGAGTAATGTTGGATTAATGCAAACCTTGCTGCCTTTAGTAGTAGCCTTTCTGCTCTTGGTGGTATGTGTAGCACCCTCTAGTGTGCTACTAGTGGTAGTACCGGTAAATTATAATTAGGGCTAAACCTGAGCTGTGGAATCTGGATCAGGGTTCATTAGAGTTCAGTGCTGGATAACTCATCCAGGCAGCTCTCTGGTGCCTCCCCATGGTTCTAGAATGTTGGAGAATATTCTAGAAATTAGTGGGTGGAAGCTAGGAGGGTTGCCTTGCATATTTAGTGGCCCTTAGCCAATCCCCAGGAAGTGGGCCTGGCAGGGAACTAAGGAGCCCTTAAATAGACATGAGCCAAGCCAGCAGGAGAGTTGGATGGAATATGGAGAAGCAGTGCTGAGGGTGTCTGTTGGTGGCCCTTAAGGGACCCCTGCTGGGGAGGGATTTCACTTCAGGCAGGAGCTCGGGTGGCTGGCCTGGAAGGATACCACCACAGGAGGTGGTTGGAAGGAAGCCTTCAGAGAGGCAGCAAGAGCAAAAAGAAACAGAGTGAGTAGATCAGCACAGTGCAGTGACAGACAAGGAGAGATACTGCCACATGGAGCAGGACTTTCTTGAGCATAGCAGTATGCTTTAGTCTTCATCCAAGAAGACTTTTCATCAGCCATTCATCCTTGCCCTGGGAGAGCTCCAGTGGGTCAGTTGGGTAGACTGGGAAGAAGCAGCAGCCAGGTGGGCTGGTGAAGTTGCAGCCAGGTGGGCTAGCATTTCGTGCAAGAAATAGAGCTGAGATCAGTGACTACGAGGAAGCAGAAGGAGTTGCAGGATGCAGTTTACTCCATATGTGCTACTTTTCTAAGGGACTGAGAGTTCCTAGCCTGTAAGGGGCTGTTGCTAAGCTAACAAAAGACTGTTAGTCCTTTAAGGAGTGAACCAAGCAACCGAGCTGTGCAAAATATCAAGATATGTGCAGGAGGATCAAGTGGAAGCAGTAAATAGGGAGGAAGTTGTGACTGGTTCCGTTTGTTACTGTCAAGTTTGGCATTCCATATTTTCTAACCCCATCCAAGTTATTATCCCCTCAAGAAAACAACAAAAACAAAGCTCCAGGACTGATTTCTGAATCTGGATGCAAGTTGAAAATGCTAGGTGACTGGCTGTGCAGCAGTGGGGAACCCTGACATTTGCAACTACTACAGAGTTAGTTGAAATAATCATGGTGTTCCAAGCTAAGGTGATGTATTAGCTGCTGCCCACCCCAGCTAAACCCATAAATGTGGGATCAATGGAGAGTAATAAGAAAATAAGGGGATGAAGTGGCGCTGCTTTGTACTTGTGTGATATAAAAAATGAAATAAATTAATTGAATAAGATAAATTGTGTACTGTCTCTTTAAATCACAAAGACACACTAATGAATAAGTGTATGAAGTGTGCAGGTACAACCCTGCTGTCTAATAGCATCAATTACTGATGTGCTCCCCCCTTAGGTCCGCACTCACCGGAGCAGACAGGAGGAATCTGCTAGCGCTGAGGAGGAACCACAGGACAAAGAGTTGATTCCAGTGGGAGGCTTTTCACCCCTTCAGGAGTACATCACTTTGGTGAGTGTGGACCTGAGTTAGGAGCATGTGTGAAGATTCACCAATTTTTACTTATCACAGTATTCACCGAAGCACCAGCCACCTTTTTGCAGATGATCTCTTGAATTTATGAACTGTGACTTTTTTGTTGAATTTTCTATTTTACATTTGCCTGGTTATATATTGAAATTTTTTTCAGGATACGGACATTATTTTGTTATTTTGCACTACCAGCACTTTAAGCACTTTACTCATGTGTATCTCTTGTCAGTAATTGATGCTATTAGACAGCAGGGTTGTGCCTGCACACTTCATACACTTATTCATTAGTGTGTCTTTGTGATTTAAAGAGACAGTACACAATTTATTTTATTCAGGTTATTTATTTCATTTTTTATATCACACAAGTAGTACAAAGGAGCGCCACTTCACCCCCTTATTTTCTTATTACTATGGAGGTAGTGCTACATATGTATGCAGCTTAGGGCCCATTCACATCAGCAGTCACACTGAATGCATGGCTGCTGGTATGCACTTTTGAGGAACAGTGCTGATGAGCTGTTGAAATGCAGTGGTTTGCATGTAGTACTTTTATTTACTGCACTACACTGCATTGCAGTAGTATGAACATGATAGCAAACAAAGGAAAATTGCCTTGTCCTTGTATTGGAACCATGCTGGGCAACGTTACCCAATCCAGCCCATTGCAAATAATGTGAACAGGCCCTTATATCACACAACACAGTCCCCTGTTGCAGCTTCTCACCTTCAGAGCTGCCAGAAACCTACAATGTTTCAACAGTCCATTGATCACATGGGAAAGAGAGATTGAGGATGGAAATGCTTCCTCCTGTTTTCAGCAAAGTGATGACATTACTTTCCCAGAATGCAATTCTCAAGCAATTGCTGGGACTGTGTCTAAGCGCAGTCATTTGACTAAAGCCCTGAGGACTTGTATTCAATGATAAAATTGGTATCTTTATAAACCAAATTCTATTGTCGTGCTTAAAAATAAAATTGTGCACCAGCCTGTGAAACAACAAAGCTGCATGCACAAATGAAAGAAATGACAAAGTGAAAAAACGTGCTGCTAAATCATGTAAACAATATGATTATTAAGTGCTAACTCGGTCAAACATGTGTTTCATACAAATAAAAACATCACAAGTACAATAAATATCAAGTGTTAATAAATCATACAGAAGTCCCAAAAAAAGTGAACTGCCTTGAACAAAAATAAAAAATGTAATTTTTCAATTGTGATCAAAGGTGCTCCACCAGAAGAAAGCGTCCACTGCCCCCCAAAGGGTAAGCGCTCACCTACACCGATTGACACCCACTGCAAAGGTCAAGCTCGCATTTTAGCCAGGCACCAGGACCCAGCAGGAACTGCAATCACATAAGCCAGGAGCTGCCGTCTTCACTAGAACATCCTGTATCTTATACAGCTCAGTGTAAAAACCCTGTGGAACCACTTCCTTGCTCCAGATACAGTGGGGACGGAAAGTATTCAGACCCCCTTAAATATTTCACTCTTTGTTATATTGCAGCCATTTGCTAAAATCATTTAAGATCATTTTTTTCCTCATTAATGTACACACATCACCCCATATTGACAGAAAAACACAGAATTGTTGACGTTTTTGCAGATTTATTAAAAAAGAAAAACTGAAATATCAGATGGTCCTAAGTATTCAGACCCTTTGCTCAGTATTTAGTAGAAGCACCCTTTTGATCTAATACAGCCATGAGTCTTTTTGGGAAAGATGCAACAAGGTTTTCACACCTGGATTTGGGGATCCTCTGCTATTCCTCCTTGCAGATCCTCTCCAGTTCTGTCAGGTTGGATGGTAAACGTTGGTGGACAGCCATTTTTAGGTCTCTCCAGAGATGCTCAATTGGGTTTAAGCTTTGGCTGAGCCATTCAAGAACAATCACGGAGTTGTTGTGAAGCCACTCCTTCGTTGTTTTAGCTGTGTGCTTAGGGTCATTGTCTTGTTGGAAGGTAAACCTTTCGGCCCAGTCTGAGGTCCTGAGCACTCTGGGGAAGGTTTTCCTCCAGGATTGAATAAAGTATAATGACTGCGCTTAGGACAGTTGCAAGGTATGCAGCCCTCCTAACGCTCGGTTCACTTCCACCTTGTGGAATACCCGGCCGGGAATTTTTTACAACTATGAGAGCGGTTATGCTAGGCACTGTTTAGGCTTTGCCTAGGCCTATGTTAGTATTTTTAACTAAGTTTTTGCTGCATACTACTATAGCCAGCTGACCTGGACTATAGTTTTTTAATTGGTAGTGTTATACGCTGGAATAAATATATATTTTTTTACTACTACACTATGGGAGTCCACTATTCCTCTTTCTTTCTATATGAGTGACTGAGAGCCATTACCCTATATATGCTGAGGACCTTCCTGGGAAATCCATCCACCACGCCGGCAGGGAGATCGTAATGATTACCGTTTTATGCGAATTACTCCTTTGGGGTGAATGGATCTGGTGAGTGGGGATCCTTGAGGGGGAGCACTAAGTCACCAAGGACGTTTTGAATACACTCAAGTCACAATCGAAAGTTATTTTCATCGGTTTTTCCTGGGTTACTTATTCACCGCAAGATTTTCTTCACAATTACGGACTGGTTAAAATTTGCAGGATTGCTCATATACACTTTTTAAGTGGTTAAAATATTAATTAAGGTTTATATGTTTTTATATGTTTTTGTTTATATGCACTTTGTTTATGCACATGTCTGAGGATTTATAATTTGGCAGAAGCCCAATGTATGTCTGGGTGTTTAAGTAACATACATTTTATAGACATTTAACGGTTTATTGGTACCTATGGTTTTAGGTATCAACACCTGGTTTAGGCACAGGTTTAGTATTATATATGTTTGGAGTGTGCACACGCTTATGAGTGACATACTCAATTAAGCACCATTCACGGATTATGCACCTACACAGATTATGTTTAAAAGGGTAGGCATTTCTACCAACACTATCACTAATTATTAATTTCTAAACCCTTTATTTGCATACTCACGAACGTGGAGGGAGTTTTGTTACTCCGTGGTTGTTTGGCATTTATTTATTCATGCAACTCATTTAGGCGGGGTTACTCGCCGAAAAGTTTGTATATTGATTCCAATTATTATTGGGACCCTATATTACTCACCTGCCCATTTACTCGTAAGGGAGCGCCATTACCCCACTTATACATATTTTCCTCCAGGATATCCCTGTACTTGGCCGCATTAATCTTTCCCTCAATTGCAACCAGTCGTCCTGTCCCTGCAGCTGAAAAACACCCCCACAGCATGATGCTGCCACCACCATGCTTCACTATTGGGACTGTATTGGACAGGTGATGAGCAGTGCCTGGTTTTCTCCACACATACTGCTTAGAATTAAGGGCAAAAAGTTCTATCTTCGTCTCATCAGACCAGAGAATCTTATTTCTCACCATCTTGGAGTCCTTCAGATGTTGTTTAGCAAACTCCATGTGGGGTTTCATGTGTCTTGCACTGAGGAGAGGCTTCCGTCGGGCCACTCTGCCCCGACTGGTGGAGGGCTGCAGTGATGGTTGACTTTCTACAACTTTCTCCCATCTCCCGACTGCATCTCTGAAGCTCAGCCACAGTGATCTTTGGGTTCTTCTTTACCTCTCTCGCCAAGGCTCTTCTCCCCCGATAGCTCAGTTTGGCCGGACGGCCAGCTCTAGGAAGGGCTCTGGCCGTCCCAAACGTCTTCCATTTAAGGATTATGGAGAACACTGTGCTCTTAGGAACCTTAAGTGCAGCAGAAATTTTTTTGTAACCTTTGCCAGATCTGTGCCTTGCCACAATTCTGTCTCTGAGCTATTCAGGCAGTTCCTTTGACCTCGTGATTCTCATTTGCTCTGACATGCACTGTGAGCTGTAAGGTCTTATATAGACAGGTGTGTGGCTTTCCTAACCAAGTCCAATCAGTATAATCGAACACAGCTGGACTCAAATGAAAGCGTAGAACCATCTCAAGGATGATCAGAAGAAATGGACAGCACCTGATTTAAATATATGAGTGTCACAGCAAAGGGTCTGAAAACTTAGGACCATGTGATATTTCAGTTTTTCTTTCTTAATAAATCTGCAAAAAGTCAACAATTCTGTGTTTTTCTGTCAATATGGGGTGCTGTGTGTACATTAATGAGGGAAAAAAATGAGCTTAAATGATTTTAGCAAATGGCTGCAATATAACAGAGTGAAAAATTTAAGGGGGTCTGAATACTTTCCGTCCCCACTGTATTTCACATCCAGGAAAAGAGTATACTTTTCAAATTCAGAGTAGAGAAAAACAAACCATAGTGCTTACTATGATAAAACCTCTTTATTGAAAAACCAAATTGCACTCACATAAGTATTGCATGAAAAAGAGCTCCTCTCAATAAAAACCGCTGTGCACAAATAATGCTGTCCAGGAGGAGAAGGCCAGAAGCAGTAATAGAAAACCGCAATCGAAAGCTTCAGACCCTCTCGCTCACAAGCATGTATTCAATCCAGGATCACTGTGACTCCACCCAACGCATTTCGTCAGAGCCAATGGCCCTGCATTGGATGCGCAAACGCTGAGTAACAGTCAATTGCCAAAGTATAGGGGAGAAGAGGAGTGTGCTGGCTGCTAAGGGAGCAGAGGATTGGGTAGGTAAAACTTCTTTTCTGGTCCGCCTGGACCCAAACAAGCATGTTACCCTTGCAGTGCAGGGCAACCCCACTTGATAGCATTTTTCCTTCCCCAGGAGATGGGCTTTACAGTTAATGGGATTTTATCAACCAGGAAAACAATACCTATCAACATAAGCCCTAATAGGAAAACTGAACACACTAAAACCTAACACAGGTTCTACCCCTTCCCTGCTCTATCCATAACAAAATAAAACATTTGGCTGGAGTTGGACTTTAAATCATTACTCTGTCCTTTTTCCTTTTACTGTTTTTCCTATAAAGTCTCATTGTTTGTGTTAGTGACTATAAAAGGGTTTCTCTGTTGATTCTCTTTTCTCAAGTGCCTAAACTTGGTAAATGAGCAGAAGGAGAATGATGACATTTCCCTGGTGTTCACCTTGATTTCACTGGTCATTCTTCAAAGAACACATTGCCCCACTGCACACTTTGCAATGCTAATGTACATCTCTGGATTTTAATCTCAGTCTCTAAAGGTTATACTTAATTCATATCACATCACTATGAAGCATGATCAGATCTTACTTTATTGCAATCGATAAATAAATTTATTTTATGCTAATGAACCTGAAACTAATAAAAAAATACAAGGTCACTTTTGCTATGTAATTGTATTCAATATCATATTGAATAATTAAACATATTGCTGGAACTCTGCAGAGCTCAGCAAAAAATGGCCATGCATGGTTCAGTACAGGAGAAATGAAATTGCTTCTAACCATAGCAATGAAATACAGATCTTTCACAGCACAAACTCTCACAACGCGCTCTAGAAGTCCTCCTTTTCATTAACAAATCTTATGCTCTTGCATTTCCATCTAAAGCCTGTGTTCAATTACATTGAAATCTCATTGAACTAGAATTAAAGCTGTATTAAAGTATATGGGAACCCTTACCTTATAAAACAACCCATTCAGTTTAACCACCGGATGTTTTTTTTTCCCCCTTCGTGACCAGACCATTGTTCGCTATTCAGCACTGCGTTACTTTAACTGGCAATTGTTACACTGTACCCAAATTAAATTTATATATTTTTTTTCACACAAATAAAGCTTTTTTTTGGTGGCATTTGATCACCACTGGGTTTTTTCTTTTTTGTTATAAAAAAGAAAAAAAACATTTTTTGAAAAAAAAAATATCAAAACAACGTTTTCTACTTTCTGTTATAAAACATATCCCATGAGAAAAAAAAAAAAAAAAGTGAATTCTTTAGACATGTAGGCCAAAATGTATTCTGACACATGTCTTTTGTAAAAACAAAATATCAGTAAGTGTAGCCTCTACAAACTATGGTATATATACTGGAATTTTTCAGCTACGACGCTACACTGGTAATGTCGTTGACCAGCAACTTATGCAATCTGGTGCTGGCAGACACTGGCTGGGAGGGACACTAACTGACACTGATGTCGCTAGTGACACTAATACAATGATCCGTGCTAATACTGTACACTAAAGAGACTGGCTGGGAAGGGGTTAACATCTAGGGGCAATCAAGGGGTTAACGGTGTGCCTAATAAGTGTAATGTATGCTGCTTTTACTCACAGATCTGGCTGTTTTATCTCTCTGCTTTTCAGGGAGAAGAAACAGCTATAGAAAATATATGTAAATACCGCGCTGTCAAAAGAAAACATAAGCAGCTAGCACAAACAAGTGATCTGAACCTGTGGAAAATAAAGTGAAAATGGGAAAGTGCAGCGCTAAAAAGTATATAGTGACTATCTATGGTTCCTGATATACAATGTACAAAAATTAGTTTAACATAATTAGCAGATGTTCAAAGTGACACACTTGTTGAAAATTGAGTCCAAAGAGCATCCACTTGAATATATGTATATCCAACACAAAATAATATAGAAAGGTGAGTCTATAAAACATCCGTTTGGGTGTATATATCTTAAACACCAAAAAAGTGTAGGGAAATAGTAGTATAGTGTTGATAGCAGATCCACCACCGTATGAAGAAGTGGGGGGCTTACCAGAACAATTGGACACAGACGGGTATACACCCACTGTGCCAATAAGGCTTGTATAGATGAGGATCTCTGGAAATGTAGTAAGGATAACCCGGATACAAAAAAGTGTAGGGAAATAGTAGTATGGTGTTGATAGTAGATCCACCACCGTATGAAGAAGTGGGGGGCTTACCGAAACAATTGGACACAGACGGGTATACACCCAATGTGCCAATTAGGCTTGTATAGATGAGGATCTCTGGAAATGTAGTAAGGATAACCAGGATACTTGTAGGAGGTGTATATGGCAGAGGTAAATCCAGTCAGATATCCACAGCATATATAAAAAAGATGTGAGAGCACATAGCGTGATACCCACCTCTACACTCCCCTTGTCAATATGCATTTTCTCTGTGTATTTCTTACACTGAACTTCTGCTATGATCTCTAACATCCAGTGAAAAGACAGGAAAGTAACCACATGACTTCAGCATGCCAAATCATACTGAGGTGTGGAACAGCCAATCCTTGCAGAGCTGCTGAAGAAAGGAGTGGGGGAGGGAATTAAAAAATAATGCATGTCTTAGGCTGAAGCAGGAGATATGTAAATCACCTGTCACTCACAGCAAGGGGGAGGATTTGACAAAGTTTTTCTCAGTTTGTCAAGATTTCTCTCACTGAACAATAAAAGGGGATTGCTCAGAGATTAACTCTGTGTGGCAAGACTGGGCTCAAATGATAGGAAATCTTATACTCTACAGTATGATAAGAAAAAAAAAAAAAAAATTTCGGGTTTACATCCACTTTAACCACTAAGCCACCGCCCACCGTCATATGACGGCGGGACGAGGCTTCTGTTGTTCTGGGCAGACGTCATATGACGTGATCGCCCTCCCGAGCCACTAGGGGGCCCGCTGCGTCGCTCGGGACCCGCGATTGCCGGGTAACAGAGCAGGACCGTGGATCTGTGTATGTAAACACAGATCCACGTCCTGTCAGAGAGGAGACCGATGGTGTGTCCCTTGTACTCCTCCCCTAGTGAGTCCCCTCCTACCACAGTTAGAATCACCTCCCTAGGTCATACATTAACCCCTCGATCGCCCCCTAGTGTTAACCCCTTCCCTGCCAGTCACATTTACACAGTAATCAATGCATTTTTATTGCACGGATCGCTGTATAAATGTGAATGGTCCCAAAAATGTGTCAAAAGTGTCTGATATGTCCGCTGCAATATCGCAATCACAATAAACATCGCAGATCGCCGCCATTACTAGTAAAAAATAAATAAATAAATTAAAATGCTATAAATCTATCCCCTATTTTGTAGACGCTATAACTTTTGCGCAAACCAATCAATATACGCTTATCGCGATTTTTTTTAACCAAAAAAATGTAGAAGAATACGTATCGGCCTAAACAGAGGAAAAAATTTCTTAAAAAAAAAAAAAAAATTGGATATTTATTATAGCAAAAAGTAAAAAATATTGTGTTTTTTCAAAATTGTCCCTCTTCTTTTGTTTATAGCGCAATAAATAAAAACCGCAGAGGTGATCAAATACCACCAAAAGAAAGCTCATTATAAAATGATAACAATTTCATTAGGGTGCAGTGTAACATGACCGCGCAATTGTCATTCAAAGTGTGACAGCGCTGAAAACTGAAAAATGGCTTGGGCAGGAAGGGGGTGAAAGTGCCCTGTATTGAGGTGGTTAAGCAGTTACAGATACTGTTTTTCTTTTTCTCTTTTGGGATAAAGGTTTTACATAGATGTAGCACCCTGATGTCTAGGCAGGGCTGCTCCTAAATTACGTGCCAGGTGTATTTGCCTTGGCCAATTGTTAGAGATCGATTGAGTTCACCCCAAGTCTGGAATTGCTGCACTTTTCTCTTCTGCCGCTAAGTGGTCGGTACCTAGTGACATTAGATAAGACTAGGGCAATGCAAGGACAGATTAGAAGTAGATGGGGTATCTCAGCCAATAGGCAGGGGTTTTCTTAAATCCCTTGGCCTGCTGGGAGAACCTATATATTTGGGTGGGGTCAGGTGATCGGGGTTCTGTACCACCTGGACAGCTGTCTGGTTGGACATGTGTTGTGCTACCCGGGCTTCTAGGCTTCAGTTTGGGCCTATCCCAGGCACATCTGGCTGCTAGGCTGTGTGAGGGTCTATCCAGAAGCAAGAGAGCAGCGTAGGGTTGGGATTGCGGCTTGCAGTCCAACCAGAAGTGACGGTTCTGCCAGTCGGAGAACCTGTCGTGGTCGGAGGTAGAGGGAAAGCTGTCACCACTAAGGGAACAACCACTGTGTTACCAGGGACCACAGTGAGTAGCTGAAGCAAGTACCGGAGCAGTATTTTTACCAACCAGGGATGGTGAAGAATCGGGAAACTTCAGCAGGTGCAAAGCCAGGGATCCAGCCAGTGGGGTGACGCTTGAGGAGTATCTGGAGTGCCAAGCCTGGGACCCAGCAGGGAAGCGGGGGTGACGCTTGAGGAAGATACTAAAGTAAGAAGATTAAAAGAGCTCACAGGATTCAGTGTCAGTGAATCAGCAAGTCTAGTGAGAGAGACTGGGTTGAGAATCTACAAGAAGTGATTATATAAAAGTAAAGGAGTCCATTACAATTTGTGTTAGGAACTGTTCTAAGACTGTTGCCATAGGAGACAGCGCTCCTACACATGCAGATGTGGTGTCTTGCTGGATGCCTTTCCCTGCATGGCTGTCTACCTGTAGAAGTCTCAGAGACTGCCAATTAACATTACAACTACCTAAGGGTGTCCTGGCCCTAAACCCTCTCTCCCACCGTTCTGTTCAAGAGAAAATAAATCACTTTGCATTCAAGAAGTGTCTGGCGCCCATGAATCTACCTTGCATTACACCCACTATGCCTTGCAACCCACTCTATGCAGAAGGATGTCAGCTGTCCCTCACTCTAGAGGTTCTCATTAGACTAAAGGAGGCCTGGGACCTTGCTACATAAATAAAAGCTGGCCACTGTAAGCAATGCTGGGAAAAGGCCATCCAGCACCCAGGGCAAACATGCCAAAGTTGTGTGTACAACTTGCCAGTGAAAATGTGCAGCAAGTTAACAGACTTACAATTCAACTCTGCCACAATATTGTGGCAAGTTATCCTTGCTATCTGGGTCAAAAACTCCTAACTTAATTCCCCCTCCTACTTTACACACATCTAGACCCATTTTTAAAGTGTATTAAAAAATTTTTTTAGTCTCTTGCCTCTTGCTCTTGCTATAGAATCACCACTGCAACTTTGATCTTGCTAAAGATTTGCCACGCAAATTTGCTACAAATTTGAAAAGTGTCAACTAGAACTTGTGCTGCATGTGCTCTGCAAGAAAGTTGATCTGGAGTCATGCAATGCGGACTTGCTGCAATTGTGCAACAGACTTGTGAAGCCTGGCAAGTCTAGCAATAGCTTAGCAAGTCATTTTCAAACTTGCAGCACAATTGCTCACTATCTGGGTGAGGCGCATATGGGATCCCATGGGTGCACAATAGTCAGTTTTCCACCAGCATCACAAATGGTGGTACACAGAGTACATTTGTGTTTGGGTGGTCAGCAAATAATCTATTGATGAAGGACTACCTGAAAAATGTAGGAGGCACTGTATATACGTCGGCAGCATGACTTTGCTGGACGAAATCCCGTATGGGTACGTTGTCCCCTTTAAGAGCCACCAGGGGGCACGCTGCGGGGGCGATCGCAGGCACGAGAGCCAGTATGGGGATTTGTGTGTGTAAACACACAAATCCCTGTTCTGTCAGGGGTGAGGAGACATATTGTTTGTTCCTACTAAATAGGAACAGTGATATGTCTCCTCCCCCAGTCAGTCCCATCCCCATACAGTTAGAAACACTAACTAGAGAACACAGTTAACCCCTTGATCTCCCCCTAGTGTTAACCCAGTGCATTTTTATAGCTCTGATCGCTGTATAAATGCCACAATGTCACAGTACTGCTAAAAATTGCAGATCACCACCATGACTAGTAAAAAAAAAAATAATAATAATAAAAATGGCACAAAAATGGCATAAATCTTTTCCATAGTTTGTAGACTCTATAACTTTTGTGCAGACCAATCAATATACGCTTATTGCGATTTTTTTTTACTGAAAATATGTAGAAGAATATATATTGGCCTAAACCGATGAAGAAATTTTTTTTTAAAAAAACATTTTTGGGGATATTTATTATAGCAAAAAGTAAAAAAAAATGTTATTTTTTTTTCAAAATTGTCACTCTTTTTTTGTTTATAGCGCAAAAAATAAAAAGTGCAGAGGTGATCAAATACCACCAAAAGAAAGCTCTATTTGTGGGGAAAAAAAGACGCATATCTCATTTGGGTAAAGCATTGCATGACCGCGCAATTGTCAGTTAAAGCGAAGCAACGCAGTGCCAAATTATAAAAAGTGCTCTGGTCAGGAAGAGGGTAAAATCTTCTGGGGCTGAAGCGGTTAAATAAGCATACATAGTAATAAAACCGCTTTCATTATGGGACATTTTACTAATCTTATTGCCTGCTTCATGTAGTTAAATAATGGAAAGGCCTGTGCATTCTTCAAGTATGAAGAGGTCTACCACAGACAGCACAATCTTTACTGCCATTGCTGTCCATCCAGATTCACTGAGGTTGCAGTGGCATGAGATTGGTGCATTTGTTTTCCCTTTGTTTATGTCCCATTGTCACTACGTAAGCTGCTATGAATGCAGTTCAGCTAATGATTTTGTCCACCTGAAAGACATGTGCTGCTATTTCTGTAGAAGTGTAACTGAATGTGACACCTGGAAGGTGGAAAAGAATGACTCTTGTGGAGGGAACACACAGCCGTAGGGTTACCCCCCATTCAACACAATAGGCATTCTACACACCACCACTGTTGACAGTTTTTTAAAAGTCATCCCTCAGGAAATGGCTTAAAAAGAAAGTCCTGCAGTATATCTTAATCCTACAAAGTCTGTAAAAGCCTTGGGGTGCTAATTTACAGAAGGCATCAAGATGCTTTCTTAGTAGCAGAATAATGGACTGCATTGTTTCACAAGAACAAAAAACAAATGGAACACTGTCTACTCGAAGCAGTGATTAATACCCATTTAATGGGTTACAAATTTATGTTATAGATCTTGATGTGCTTCCAATTGTGTTGCATAGAGCAACATAAATGGTATACGTTGTCTTGAAAAAGTATTCACACCCCTTGAAATTTTCCACATTTTGTCATGTTACAAGCAAAAATGTAAATGTATTTTATTGGGATTGTATGTGATAGACCAACACAAAGTGGCACATAATTGTGAAGTGGAAGGAAAATGATAAATGTTTTTTCAATTTTTTTTACAAATAAATATGTGAAAAGTGTGGCATGCATTTGTATTCAGCCTCCTGAGTCAATACTTTGTAGAACCACCTCTCACTGCAATTACAGCTGCAAGTCTTTTTGGGGATGTCTCTACCAGCTTTTTACATCTAGAGAGTGAAATTTTTGCCCATTCTTCTTTGCAAAATAGCTTTAGCTCTGTCAGATTGAATGGAGAGCATCTGTGAACAACAATTTTCAAGTCTTGCCACAGATTCTCAATTGGATTTAGGTCTGGACTTTGACTGGGCCATTCTAACACATGAATATGCTTTGATCTAAACTGGGGTCTGCAACCCGTCGATCGCAGGCTACCTGTCGATCGCGGGTAGGTGACAGGTAGACCGGGAACAGGTCTGTGCCACCGAACCCGCCTCCTACTGCTAGCTGCTGGTCTTCGCAATCAGCTACCTCCACTGTGCCTTTGGTCCTCCTTCGTCCCTCCCCTCCTGCCTCCTCCACCGCTGTCATCAGTAAACAACAGAGAGCAAGAGGGAGCACAGCACAGGACGCAGGGAGAGCAGAGGAGTTGGCTAAGTTGACTTTTCTAGTTAACCCACAGGTGATTGGTTGCTAGGTCCTAAGCAACCAATCACCAGCATGTTAATATGAATAGTCACTTGGCCAGCTCCTCTGCCCTCTGTCCAGAACTGTGCTGCTTCTCAGTCTCGTGTGCACAGGTAGGAATCGGATGCAATGGAATGCTGCAATGGAAGGAAAAGGAAGAGGACACTACTGTGTGTGTGGGGTGAAATGTAAAAGGGACCGTGGACACTGCTATGGGAGAGAAGGGGGGTGGGGAGAGACACTAGTGTGTGTGGGGGGGATGATGTGAAGGGGGCAGTGGACACTGCTATGGGCAGGGCCACCCCCATAACAATGTCCCTTACCACCCTTCACATCACACCCCCCCCCCCAAATCCCTGAATTCTGAGCGGAACGCAGTCCTGATCTCTGAATTCTGAGCGCAACGCACTCCTGTTCTCTGAATTCTGTGTGCAACGCACTCCGGATCCATGAATTCTGAGCGAAATGCACTCCTGATCCCTGAATTCTGAGCGCAACGCACTCCCGATCCCTGAATTCTGAGCGTAACGCACTCCTGATCCCTGAATTCTGAGCGCAACGCACTCCTGATCTCTGCATTCTGAGCACAATGCACTCCTGATCCCTGCATTCTGAATGCAACGCACTCCTGACCCCTGCATTCTGAGTGCAATGCACTCCTGAACCCTTCATTCTGAGCGCAACGCAGTTCTGATCCCTGCATTCTGAGCGCAACGCACTCCTGATACCTCCATTCTGAATACAACGCATTTCTGATCCCTGCAATTTAAAGGAAATTGCACTCCTGATCCCTGCATTCTGAGCGCAACGCACTCCTGATCCCTGCATTCTGAGTGCAACGCATTTCTGATCCCTGCATTCTGAGCGTAACGCACTCCTAATCTCTGCATTCTGAGTGTAACACACTCCTGAACCCTGCATGCTGAGCATAACGCACTTTTGAACCCTACATTCTGAGTGTAGCGCACTCCCAAACTCAGCATTCTCTTATTTTTTTGTCCACTGCATTTGCAATCTACATTTGGGGTTAACTATGTATCATCATTATGCTATGGGAGAGAAGGGGGGTGGGGAGAGACACTAGTGTGTGGGTGGGGGTGATGTGAAGCGGGCAGTGGACACTGCTATGGGCAGGGCCACCCCCATAACAATGTCCTTTACCACCCTTCACATCACCCCCCCAAATCCCTGAATTCTGAGCGGAACGCACTCCTGATCTCTGAATTCTGTGTGCAATGCACTCCTGATCCCTGAATTCTGAGCACAACGCATTCCTGATCCCTGAATTCTGAGCGCATCGCACTCCTGATCCCTAAATTCTGAGAGCAACGCACTCCTGATCCCTGAATTCTGAGCGTAACGCACTCCTGATCCCCGAATTCTGAGCGCAACGCACTCCTGATCCCTGCATTCTGAGCACAATGCACTCCTGATCCCTGCATTCTGAACGCAACGCACTCCTGACCCCTGCATTCTGAGTGCAATGCTCTCCTGATCCCTGCATTCTGAGCGCAACACACTCCTGAACCCTTCATTCTGAGCGCAACGCAGTCCTGATCCCTGCATTCTGAGCGCAACGCACTCCTGATCGCTCCATTCTGAATACAACGCATTTCTGATCCCTGCAATTTAAAGGAAATTGCACTCCTGATCCCTGCATTCTGAGCGCAACGCACTCCTGATCCCTGCATTCTGAGTGCAACGCATTTCTGATCCCTGCATTCTGAGTGTAACGCACTCCTGATCTCTGCATTCTGAGTGTAACACACTCCTGAACCCTGCATGCTGAGCATAACGCACTTTTGAACCCTGCATTCTGAGCGTAGCGCACTCCCAAACTCAGCTTTCTCTTATTTTTTTGTCCACTGCATTTGCAATCTACATTTGGGGTTAACTATGTATCATCTCCTGCAGTAGATCACAAAGGCAGTGCGTTTTGAACATGGTGCAGGAAACACATATGGAACATGCCTTTCTGGCACTGCGTTACTGTGAACCGGCCCTAACAACAGGACACTGTGCCCGGTGATCTTTGACTTCAGCTGTGCTGTTCAAGTAGATCTCAATCTCTCTTACCTTGCCTACCCCTTATCTAAACCATTCCATTGTAGCTCTGGCTGTATGTTTAGGGTTGTTTTCCTACTGGAAGGTGAACCTCCGCTCCAGTCTCAAGTCTTTTGCAAACTCTAATGCCCCGTACACACGGTCGGATTTTCCGATGGAAAATGTCCGATCGGAGCGTGTTGTCAGAAATTCCAACCGTGTGTGGGCTCCATCGGACATTTTCCATCGGATTTTCAGACACACAAAGTTGGAGAGCAGGAGATAAAATTTTCCGACAACAAAATCCAATCGCGTCAATTCCGACCGTGTGTGGCCTGTTCCAACGCACAAAGTGCCACGCATGCTCAGAAGAAATTCCGACACAGAACAGCTCGTTCTGGTAAACTTAGCGTTCGCAATGGATACAGCACTTTCGTCACGCTGCAATGTCAAAAATGGTTTAATACAGCGCACCCTCTTCTTCTTTATAATGTGAGAAGAATTAAGTAGTTTTGCTGCTCATATTCACACACACTTCTCACAAACTTTTTTTTTGGTTTTTTTATTGGGATTCCCTGAATATATTGTTATTTGTCACATCTTACATAATGTTTTTTTTTTGTTTTTGTTTTTTTGGTATTTTAAGCCATTTTTGTTTTAGATTTTATGTTTGTATTTTTTCCAAGGCTGATCTTTGTTCAATGTTATTTTTATTTTTACTCCAGACTATTTTTGTGTGTGTTTTGTGTGTCAAGTTACCACAACACCATTGATATCTTTTATTATTTAATCTCAAGGAGATTGTTTGGTCTTGGTGTCCCTTGTTCATTTCACATTGTATATTTGAAATGTACCTGAATCCTCACAAACCAACTGTCCTTTTTGAAGTAAAACACACATAGGCAAGTATAATTCAAAACAAAATTCCTTTATTAAGGGCTCAGAACCAAACAAAGAGGGAGGCAACACTGGAGAAACATGGGAAATTAGCGAAGCCTGGGACCCCCACGGCAGACATCAATTCTTGAACATCAAAATTGGTGGCCTGATGAGTCCATATGTAAGGGAGGGCAGTCTGGTCCAGAATTCGCAGAGATCCGGAAAGCAGCAGATGACATCTGTGTCCCCAGGCTGTGGTACCACAAGAGGCTGCATCTTTTGGCCGACCAGACTGGATCCAGGGTCCTCACTTTCTGGTCTTCCTTCCACGCTTCCTTCTGGGCTGTGGCTGTGCTGTTGGAGATGTGGCAGGAGGAGGAGTAGGACCTTGAGGAGAAGGAGGAGGAGGAGTAGGACCTGGAGGAGAAGGAGGAGGACCTGCAGGAGGAGGAGGAGGACCATCTGTGAGTTCGCAAAGGTGTGTCTGAGCTGTAATTTGGCCCCTCATACCTTTGTTAAGAGCCTCCAATATGAGCGACTCACACATGAGTTGTTGTCCCCCCTCCATCCTCTGCATTTTTGAGGCAATGAGGGCAGCAATGTCCTCCTCCATGGTGTGTGGTGCTTCCAAGGCCTCTGTAGCCCTCCAAAAGAGTCCTCTGGTAGCCTCCTCTAGGGTACTCCTCCTCCTGCCACTTTCTCTTTCCAGGTGTTGGGGAGGGACCGGCATATCAGGCAGGCAGCTCAGCCCGGCCACCTCCTGGCTGCGACTTCCCTGTGTATGAAAAAGGGACATGGTTTTATTTTTTGCTTCATCAATCACAATCCTAAATTAGTACTCCAAACTAACATCTAGTTAACATCATTGATTGGACAAGCAGAAATATTTTGAGGAATGCTATACCTGGCTCAAGCTGGGCTCCTCCACATGTTGCCTGGAAGGCCCAGGTTGGGCGTCAGAAGCCTCAGCCGGGGGGGTAAGGAAGCGTGGAAGGAAGACTGGAGAGGGATGACCTGGGTTCAGTCTCACCTGCCAGAAAATGCAGCCTGTCATAGTACCACATCCTGGGGACATAGATGTCATCTGCTGCTCCGGATCTCTGTGAATCCAGGACTTTCTGGCGCTCCCTTACATATGTGCTCCTCAGGCCACCAATTAAGATCTTCAAAAATGTGATGTCTGCCGTGGGGATCACCTGCTTCACAATTTTACACAATTGCTCCAGCGCTGCCTTCCTCTTTGTTTGGTTCCTATAATGTGGGTGGTTGATCTCCCACAGACATGGCAGCTCCCTTAACATATCAATGAATAGTGACATGAAGTCATTGTCTTTCAATAGCATATCCATGTTCACTGCAAGACACAACACAAGACAAAGCCTAATGTCAGACAAAACTCTCCTAATCTTGTTACAATATAGGCCTCAATGTAGAAGCAGTATAGGCACAAGTTTGTCTCTTACCTTCGTTCTTACGATCGGCGCATCCAATGCTCCTTCCTCCGCTCACAGATCGTACGTAATACGCACGTGTGTTACGCTTTAGATACACTGCGCATGCGTGTAACTCCGCCCGCCCCTGACGTTCTTTCTATTCTATTCCCCGCCCCTTTTCGTTCGGCGCAGTGGGGGAAGAGCACATGGCGGAGTCACAGCAGGTGCGTGCTAATTACAGGAACGAGGAGGAGGAGGAGGAGGAAAGCCCAGATCCGGACACGTCCCGATCCAGAAGGAGACGATTTAAGGCCACAAATATGTCCTTTGGGGAGATGTTGGAGATGGTCGACATCCTGAAGAAGGCCGACTATGACGGAAAGTATGGGCCTTACCCCAACCCCAATATCAGAAAGGCCAAGATCATGGCGAAAGTGGTCAAAAGTCTTCACAGGAATTTCGGGGTACGACGATCGAAAGATCAGCTCAGGAAGTGGTGGTCGGACCTAAAATTAAGAGAGCCCGAGCAGTACCGAAAGATCCGGAGAGTGCTGCAAAAAAGTAAGTAGTTGTGCTGTGTTCCTATTCTTTTTGTCTTTCTTATGTTCGTGCTGCTCCATATGTTTTTCTTAATTGTTGTACAGTTTAAAATGTCAATTTTAATGTTCATGGGCCCATTATTCGTTCGTATCAAACATTTTTTGGGACCCCTCTAAAACACCATTGTTTAGGCCATATGCATTTTCAGACATTTTTTAGGGCCTACTTGGATGCAAAATATTTGGTGGTGTAGATGGGTTTGTTACTAGAATGAAATGCAAACTATATTCTGTGTAAGGAGAGGACACTGAGCAGCTGTTTTCACATCTGGACACTGGAGCACTAGTGTGGGACACAAGAACACCATTTTTATTAGGGGGGGCACACAGGTGCTCCAGTGTATACTATAGGGGGGTCTCCATCTGTGAAGCTTGTACTAAACAGGTAAAGTATTGCAGGTTGACAAAGGACACTAAAAAAGCTACATCTTGGAACTCTGCTAAAATAGACAATTGTACCCCACTTCC
The DNA here is from genome assembly GCF_042186555.1 of Aquarana catesbeiana. NCBI lineage: Eukaryota > Metazoa > Chordata > Amphibia > Anura > Ranidae > Aquarana > Aquarana catesbeiana. The sequence continues at coordinate 192,151,065 of NC_133332.1, read as the reverse complement.
AAGCAATGTTTCCTATTTCTAGTTCTGCCATCAAATATCTGTGTGCTAATTATACCATTTTTGTTTTACATAGGGGAGCAAAGACTCGGAGGACACCCCTCATCCGAGGAGACCACAGACCCCCCACCTATGGAAGAAGGTGAAATACCCCCAACCCAAGCAGAGCAGGAGGAGGAAGAAGATGTGGTGGAGATTGGCACCACAACAGGTGAGTGTCTGCGACCACAGACTCAGGTAAGAGATGGAGGGTGGCAGATTTTTGATACCTGTTTTTGTTTGGTTTCTCTCTTTTTAGGTGATCGTGATGTTAGGGATCGAGATCCTTTCACATCTGAAAGTGCCCAGATCCTGATCGGGGAGATAATGGGGTGTAATGTAGAATTGCAAAACATCCAGAAAAAAATAAATGATGTTATTCAAAAAAATAATAACATAATTGATGTTTTGGGGCGAATTTAAAACCCCACAAATTCACTTTTTTTAGTGTGGTCCAATGTTTTAAATATTTTAGCAATGTTTTGAAAAGCCGAATTTGGAGGATGCACACAGTGTGCCAACATGTGCTATCTGCCATCATGGGAGATCAATGGACGCGTTTTGGGGGTGCAACCCCTTCCTCAATTATAAAGTAGCGGTGAGGAAGGGCTTGCTCCCCCAAAACACGTCCCTTGATCCCCCCGTGATGGCAGCTAGCACATGTTGACATTCGTAAATTGGTGTGCATCTTCCAAATTTGGCTTTTCCTGGGGTGATTTGACCCCATCTGAACGCAATATCAAACACAGTTCCTAAATACTCATGTCTGATGTTGCCTTCAGGTTTTACCATATGTGAACTTTGTAAGTTCAAGTTTTTTGTCTTTCTTGTTGGTTTTACACAGGCCTGTTTTATCTTAAATGGACATATCTATTTTTGATAATGCCACCCCAAAAATTGTTATACAACAAACATGTTGGTTTGTTTTAAAAACTTTTGGTAAATGTACATGTGATTGTGCAGGTATAAAAAAGTTTGTTAATCAAGAATGTGTGGATTATTGTCTCAACACTACAACACTTTTGGGGTGATGTAATTGCTGTTTTCATCGAAAATGGGGGTTATTTCCTAAGGGCAAATCCTCTTTGCACTACAAGAGCATTTTCATTGCAGTTTCAAGAGCACTTGTAGTATAAAAAGTGTATACGCCTTTAGTAAATAACAGACAACAGTGCTTTGTATAAGGTTACACAGTCACGCCATTTTCAAGACTCCCCACATTTCTGTCAGGGTCAGCTAAAACAAACACAAGCAGTAAATGTCCACAAAGATTTTAATTTTTTTGCTTTTTTATTGGAAAAAGGCTTCACAAATTTGAAGGCATATTGATAGCCCCCCTACCCGCAAAGAACTCCAGGTATCGTAACCGGACATCACGGGCACTCAGGGAGGGCAAGCCAGGACGGCCGCTTTCAAGCGCCGTCAGTGTTTCAGGTATCACTCCGGCCTCAGGCCCAACTGAGCCAGCATAGTTGGCCGAATGTTTCCTTAAAAAGTTATGGAGAATACAGCACGCCAGTATAATATGGTTCAGTTTATACTCCGCCATATGGATAGGTGTCAGAAATAGGCGGAACCGGCTGGCCAGTATTCCAAATGTGTTCTCCACCACTCTTTGGGCTCTGGCCAGCCAGTAATTAAAAACCCTCTGTTCTGGGGTGAGGGTCCTCATCGGGAATGGCTGCATCAGGTGGTCCCCCAGCGCAAACGCTTCATCAGCAACGAACACGAATGGGAGTCCCTCCACATTGTCCTCTGGAGCTGGCAAGTCCAAGCTGCCATTCTGGAGACGCCTGTAGAACTCCGTCTGGGCGATGACTCCACCATCGGACATCCGGCCATTCTTCCCCACGTCCACATACAAGAAGTCGTAATTAGCCGACACCACCGCCAACATCACAATACTATTGAACCCCTTATAGTTGAAATAGTATGACCCCGAGTTGGGTGGTGGGACGATGTGGACGTGTTTCCCATCAATTGCCCCTCCGCAGTTAGGAAAGTCCCACCGCTGGGCAAAGTGGGAGGCCACAGTCTGCCATTCCTGTGGCGTGGAAGGAAACTGTTGAGGGAAAAAAAAAAAATTACTATTTTTGCTCAGAAACATGGCAAGCAGATTAGGCACAAACATTATGGGGCAACCTCCAGATAGCATTTATTAAGGGGAATTTCACAATGCCAAAGTATAAGGTACACCTATCATATTCCCCCTCCCCCCCCTCTCATGGGCCATTTCTAACATTATGGGGTGTGTGGAAATCTTGGACAGGTAACCCTCTTCACTTCATTGAGAGATGAATGCCTAAATACAGGGTATTACTTGGAACAGCCCCTACTTAGTTACACTATTGGCAGCCCACTGGACAGGTAAGAAGTGTCATAATACAAAGATATAAATACACATTGTACACATTTGAGGACATTTGGACATTCTGCTATTACCTATCAAGATAATAATGGGATACAAAAACTTTAAACAGTACCATTTGAAAGTATACAGGCAGGCCCTTGCACTACATGCTTTGGGTAATTCATCCATACATCAGAGCACAAAACAGATGGGTATAGTGTGTATGGGTTTGGCAAAGTCAGCAGATAGATGATTGAGTATAGATAGAGAATTGGGATCAGCTCACTTAGCAGTTGGGGGGAGGGAGGGTTACTAAAAATGATTTGGGGACACCACAAAAAATAAGCCTCTGCCACTCTGCCAGAATTTAAAGCTAAAATAACATTTCTAAACATTTTAGGGGGTGTTTGGGGTAAAGCACTACTATGGAGCTGATAAAATACATTGTTAAGTGACTACATGAGGTGAATATAGGCCCAGGAGAGAACATGCTGGGGAGGTTATTGAAGGCCAATCTGTATGAAGGACCTTAAAAAATAATTACTTACAAATCCTGCATGCATGAGAACAAAGGGGACATTCACAGCATATTCCAATCATGGTCATTAGGGAATGAGAAAAGAAATACAATATATTATCAAACATTAAATACAAAAAAATGTGATATTAAAGGATAAAAATCTTACCTTCATATACTCCTTCTGCAGGACCTGTATGATGGCAGAACAGGTCTCTGGGATTATGATCCCCAGAGTCTGGGGTGAGATGCCTGTCGAGAACTTCAAGTCCTGCAGGCTTCTCCCTGTTGCCAAGTACCGCAGGGTAGCGACGAGCCTCTGCTCCGGAGTGATGGCTTGCCTCATGCAGGTATCCTGCCTGCTAATATAAGGGGTCAGCGAAGCCAACAGACGGTGAAACACGGGGTCCGTCATCCTGAGAAAGTTCCTGAAATCATCAGGATTATTCTCACGGAGCAAAGGCATATGAGAGAACTGGTCACGCTGAAGCAACCAATTCTTGGTCCATGAACTCCTCCCCACCCTGTTCATGGACTGGACTTGTGTCAAGGTCAGGACACCAACACCAAGCCCCCGCACAGCACGAACTCTACGAGGAGTACGCATACGCAACATGGCTAGAAAACGGTCGGCTGCTCAGAATGAAGTAACAGAACGCACTGAAGAACAGCAAGGCCTGTGAAGAGCGACCTGAAAAACAGTAACGAACGAACAAGAATACAATGACTAATTAAAGTCACGCGGAACTTGCTTGCACGCACTGAAGAGCAGATACAAACCCACAAGCACAAACTGAACTGCAGAAAACGATCTGAAAGCCACAAGTCTGAAAAAGCGCGAATCGTCTCTCACCAAACTTTTACTAACACGAGATTAGCAAAAGGAGCCCAAAGGGTGCCACGCTTGGTTCTGAACTGGCCTTTTCTAGTCTCGTCGTACGTGCTTGACGTCACCGCGTTCTGGGCGATCGGAAATTCTGACAACTTTGTGCGACCGTGTGTACGCAAAACAAGTTTGAGCCAACATCCGTCGGAAATAATCCTAGGATTTTGTTGTCGGAATGTCCGAACAAAGTCCGACCGTGTGTATGGGGCATAACAGGTTTTCTTCTAAGATTGCCCTGTATTTGGCTCCGTCCATCTTCCCATCAACTCTGACCAGCTTCCCTGTCCCTGCTGAAGAGAAGCATCCCCACGACATAATGCTACCACCACCATGTTTCACGGTGGAGATGGTGTGTTCAGGGTGATGTGCAGTGTTATGGGGCATACACACGGTCGGACTTTTTGGCTACAAAAGTCCGACAGACTTTCCATGGACTTTTGGCGGACTTTAAACGGACTTTCTAACGACCGGACTTGCCTACACGCGATCACACCAAAGTCCGACGGATTCATACGTGATGACGTACACTGGACTAAAATAAGGAAGTTGATAACCAGTAGCCAATAGCTGTCCTAGCATCGGTTTTTGTCCGTCGGACTATCATACAGACAAGTGGATTTCTGGGTCCAGCGTAGTTACGACGTAAAGATTTGAAGCAAGTTCCAAATCTAAAGTCCGTCAGATTTGCGACTGGAAAAGTCCGCTGAAAGTCCGGGGAAGCCCACACACGATCGGATTGTCCGCCGAATTTGGTCCGTCAGCGTCCGTCGGACTTTTGTAGCCGAAAAGTCTGACCGTCTGTACGCCCCATTCGTTTTCCGTCACACATAGCGTTTTGCTTTTAGGCCAAAAAGTTCAATTTTGGTCTCATCTGACCAGAGCACCTTCTTCCACATGTTTGTAGTGTACCTCACATGGCTTCTCACAAACTGCAAACATGACTACTTATGGCTTTCTTTCAACAATGGCTTTCTTCTTAACACTGTTCCATAAAGTCCAGATTTGTGGAGTGCACAACTAATAGTTGTCCTGTGGACAGATTCCTCCACCTGAGCTGTGGATCTCTGCAACTCCTCCAGAGTTACCATGGGCCTTTTGGGTACTTCACTAATTAATGGTCGCCTGTCAGTTTAGATGGACAGCCATGTCTTTGTAGGTTTGCAGTTGTGCCATACTCTTTTCATTGTGGGATGATGCATTGAACAGTGCTCAGTGAGATGTTCAAAGCTTGGGATATTTTTTTATAACCTAACCCTGCTTTAAACTTCTCCACAACTTTATCCCTGACCTGTCTGGTGTGTTCCTTGGCCTTCATGATGCTGTTTGTTTACTAAGGTTCTCTAACAAACCTCTGAGGGCTTTACAGAACAGCTGTTATTAGTACTGTTATTAATACAGAGATTAAATTACACACTGGTGGGTTCTAATTAGGTGACTTCTGAAGGCAATTGGGTCCACTAGATTTTAGTTAGGAATACCAGAGTAAAAGGGGCTGAATACAAATGCACACCACACTTTTCAGATATTGTTTTGTAAAAAAAAATTGAAAACCATTTATCATTTTCCTTCCACTTGACAATTATGTGCCACTTTGGGTTGGTCTGTCACATAAAATAGCAATAAAATACATTCACGTTTTTGGTTGTAACATTACAAAATGTGGAAAATTCCGAGGGGTGTGAATACTTTTTCAGGGCACTGTAAATAGCAGTTAATATAAATGTCTGTGGATTCAGGGTACCCATAAACAGGCAAGTGCCTTACCAAGAATTACTTTAATTCCTGGATCTGTAAAATATTTTAATTTGACGCTAAAGAATCCTGCACAGCCCCACCTTCATCCACCCATTACAAAGAATGCTGGAAATAGGCCAGAGTTGGGCTGTATAGAGCAAGCCTTCTTCAGTTAAAGAATATGTAAACCCAGAATTTCATATTCCTGATATGTGCCTGCTGTACCATGTGAATGAATGAGAAAGTATCCTGTTTTCTTTGTATTGCTTCATTTGTGTGGAATGGCTCTTGTTCCTGTCAGTCTCTCTGCTTTCCTATTAAAAACTGACCACACTCAGCATGAGAACACAGCGTGGTCAGTTCTCTAGCTGTGCTGGGAACGCAGTCCTCTCTCCTCCAATGATCAGACATCTGCTGACAAATCCCTCCTGCACAGCCTTTCACTGGGAAGATCAGTGTGCTGCTGTTAGAGTAACCTTGGGAAATACCTTGGGAAAAAAGGTATTTATGTTTTTTTATACCGATACACAAATGTTTTGCCTGTCATTTCTTTTTTAAACTGAATGGGTTGTTTTACAAGGTGATTGTTTACAATCACTTTATTATACAGCCCACACCCAGCAGTGCTCACGAGTAAACGTAAAAAGATACCACAATAGTGTAATACCATTAAAACAAAATTTATTCCAAAAATATTAAAAACACTCACATTTGTGTGAATACAAACAGTGCTCATCAATACAGCAAACAGGCCATAATATAGCATAGCTCAGCAAAGCCGACTTGTGTGATGACATCACTGCGTTCAGGCCGCGCCCTTGAAAATGTCAACATCTGACGAAATGCGTAGTGGCAAAAAAGCTGGATGAGAAGCCTGGATGGGTTATATTTACATTCTTACCATGACCACTCTGTAGTTGAGTGTCATGGTGTTCTGGTAAAAGTGATTCCTTAAGGGAACAGTGGATTCACACATGGTGAATGTGGTGCTAATGTCAGCCCACACTGGATTAAACAAACTCAATTGTTATCCTTTCATGTGGGACTTTTGTGGACTTTGTTTTTTTTCCTTTTTGCTTTTGATGAGCACATCCAGCTTTAGAGGTTTCTGATATTTTCTGATTCTCTTTAATTTTTACATTTGATCACTGTTACATATATTTGTAGACAGTTTACATTTATGTCTATTTCCCAGGACATATGATCAGCTGCTTTATCCTTATGTGATTCTGTTGTTGTGAGCATGATCCTTTGTAGAAAATGTATTTTTAAACTAATGGGCTGCCTTAATGCAATGCACAATAATGTGTGCACTTTAACACAGCGAAAAGACGTAATAGGCCCTAAGTTGCAGTAATGTAAGAAATTCATATATATATATATATATATATATATATATATATATATATATATATATATATATATTACAATGTAAAGTAGTAAGTGTACAGCTTGTATAACAGTTTAAATTTGCTGTCCCCTTAAAATAACTCAACACACAGTCATTAATGTCTAAACCACTGGCAACAAAAGTGAGTACACCCCTAAGTGAATTTTCCCTCCCCGGTGTCATGTGATTCGTTAGTGTTACAAGGTCTCAGGTGTAAATGGGGAGCAGATGTGTTAAATTTGGTGTTATCACTCTCACTCTCTCATACTGGTCACTGGAAGTTCAACATGGCACCTCATGGCAAAGAACTCTCTGGGGATCTGAAAAAAAAGAATTGTTGCTCTACATAAAGATGGCCTAGGCTATATGAAGATTGCCAAGACCCAGAAACTGAGCTGCAGCACGGTGGCCAAGACCATATAGTGGTTTAACAGGACAGGTTCCACTCAGAACAGGCCTCGCCATGGTCAACCAAAGAGGTTGAGTGCACATGCTCAGCGTCATATCCAGATGTTGTCTTTGGAAAATAGACGTATGAGTGCTGCCAGCATTGCTGCAGAGGTTAGCCTGTCAGTGCTCAGACCATACGCTGCACACTGCATCAAATTGGTCTGCATGGCTGTTGTCCCAGAAAGGAAGCCTCTTCTAAAAATGATGCACAAGAAAGCCCGAAAACAGTTTGCTGAAGTCAGGAAGACTAAGGACATGGATTACTGGAACCATGTCCTATGGTCTGTTGAGACCAAGATAAACTTATTTGGTTCAGGTGGTGTCAAGTGTGTGTGGCAACCATGCGAGGAGTACAAATACAAGTGTGTCTTGCCTACAGTCAAGCATGGTGGTGGGAGTGTCATGGTCTGGGGCTGCATGAGTGCTGCCGGCACTGGGGAGCTACAGTTCATAGAGGGAACCATGAATGCCAACATGTACTGTGACATACTGAAGCAGAGCATGATCCTCTCCCTTCAGAGACTGGGCCTCAGGGCAGTATTCCAACATGATAATGACCCCAAACACACCTCCAAGATGACCACTGCTTTGTTAAAGAAGCTGAGGGTAAAGGTGATGGACTGGCCAAGCATGTCTCCAGACCTAAACCCTATTGAGCATCTGTGGGGCATCCTCAAACAGAAGATGGAGGAGCACAAGGTCTCTAACATCCACCAGCTCTGTGATGTCATCATGGAGGAGTGGAAGAGGACTCCAGTGGCAACCTGTGAAGCTCCGGTGAACTCCATGCCCAAGAGGGTTGAGGCAGTACTGGAAAATAATGGTGGCCACACAAAATATTGACACTTTGGGCCCAATTTGGACATTTTCACTTAGGGGTGTACTCACTTTTGTTGCCAGCGGTTTAGACATTAAAAAATTCAGACAAAAATCTGAACCTTTACAAAACTTTGAAAGTGTATTATTCCATGCATACAGTACAGGGCCATAATAATAAAAAAATAAAAAAGTAGCTTGTTTGTGAATGCCTCAAACAGTTTCCTATACACACGTCAATTAAATGTATGAGATAATGATAATATATTATTTCACGTTTTGCTGTTTTGGGAAAACAAATATTATTATTGTTATATTCTACAAAATATATAAAGCGCCAACAGTTTGCACAGCTCTTCACTAAATGGAGGGAGACAGTACAGTTACAATGCAATTCAATACAAGAAGGATACAAGGGCCCTGCCCATTAATGCTTACAATCCAATTATCTCTTTTGTTGTGAATCAATGTTAGAAAAAGCTTCAGTAAACAAGTACAGTAGGTGCATTCTATTTTACACATATTACAAAGACAAAAACTTTTATTCTTGCAGAAAGAAAGAATTGTGGCAGTGGATCAAAAAATAGCCATGGATCAATCTCATCCCTTTTTCAGATTCTCTTTCACAGAAGGGAAAAAAAAGCTTCTAGTCTCTAAAAGTGATCATACACACCGATTATCTGTGTTTAGCTCACTTTATACATATTATCTGGCATTATAAGCCTAAACTATATATAATCACCTAGCATGTGGTGAGGAAGTGACACCTTGTCCAAACTATATCTACTGAAATGTGAAATAGTGTGTAGCTTTTAATAATATATGTTTCTTCTTAGAAACCATAATATGTTCTTGCCTGTGCATTGCTGACTCTGCAGTTACTAATGCTTAACAGAATCAATCCTAAATTGGGCTATAGACACGTTAACAAATTTGGGCATGCTTCCAAACTTTGATGAGATCAGGGACATCCTATAGCACAAAGTATTCAAAAGAACAGTGGTAATGCCTTTAGTGAATTAAAAGTGCAATTTAAATTGTCTAGGTTATACACTGACTGCTAAAGAGTAGAAAGATAATCGGACTGTGCATGAAAAAAAAGTTTTATAATTTTTGCACTCAAAATGTTATTTCCCATTTTCTTTGCAATCATTTTGAGATTTCAACTAAACTTGAAGAGGACTCAGTATACTACTGAAGGTGGAATATTTTTTATACAAGCCTAAGGTTTCTTGGCTGTGTGGTAAAGTTTCATTTTGTGCATAAAAATCAGCTATTGTACGACCTACTATGCTGAAAATCAAGAACTTAATTGCCACTGGCCCGAAGGCAAGGGATGTCACCAAGATTACAGCAATGGCATTGTTTTCTGAAAAATATGGTGACTTTAAACATTACATGGTCTTGGCTAGATTAGGTGAGGAAATCTAACATTCAACAGCTATTACTCCCCCAGGATGAAGATGATGCTGTATAAACTGCTAAAAGCTTAACCATGTCTGATAAGACTATAGAAGAGTGTTTATACACACAAACATTTGCTTAAAGAACGCCTCAGTCCAGAGTCTATGATCAGCTTTAAGGTATCTGTTAAACAAAATAATCTTCATGTAATCATCCCTGTTATCAGGAAGTGATCATACATCCATAATCAGACCTCTCCAGACTTCCCCTGGTCAACACATCTCAGAGAAGAATAAACATTCCCAGTCGGTCACTACTGTTTTCTCCTGAGGTAAACTGACACTAGAACCATTTCTAGAAAGTTGGTCATTATACTGGTTTGCTTGGACAGACAGCGGTATGCATGTACAGTGCAGAGGCCACTAGTCACACAAGCAACAGTCCATTCACTCTGGCTCCAATAAACAGTCTAGTCTATGTCGTTTTGTAGTTTATTGCTTGTAGAACTTGGGATGAAAGAAGGGTGAGGGTGGTTTGGGATACCCAAAGCATGGTGATTAGTAACAGGAGGACACTCTTACAGCGGAGCTCCACAGCTGAAGGCTTCACAGCCGGGTTCCCTTACTTACAATGCCGGCGCCTGTACCCAAAGTCGATTGATGAATCAGCTTGAGGTTTCCTGTCATCATGGGATCCCTGGACAGGTAAGTGCCCTTATATTAAAAGTCTGCAGCTACAGTATTTGTAGCTGCTGACTTTTTTGATAATAGGAATTTTTTTTTTTATAGGAATGGTCAGAGCTGAGACCTTGTAGGGGCTGTCTCAGAAAGAGCTACTGCTGGCACTTATCCTGCAAAAAATAGTACACAGTCACTTGAATCTTGTGCTCAGGTCTATTCTCACATTATCTCTCCAAGACTCCCCCATTTTACTTCAGACATCTCGATGCTTCAGAATAACTACTCAGTTTCTAGCTTTCACCAGACACTCTTCAGTGAGGAAGGAGTTAATACGCACAATGCCACAGGACAGCTTCACACCTTCCAGCTTCCACTCTTCAATGAGTCCCCTAGACCCGATCCTTAAGCCTAGTACACCCTGGCCGAATGTCAGGCGGCATCAGCCGGTTCAATAGAAACCAGTCAACATTCGGCCTGTGATTACTGCAGTGAGTCTGACAGAAGCTGGCCGATCCCGATCAACACTCTCAGCTAATGGCTGAGAGCGCTGACTGGAGTGTTCTGGCAGGGGGCCGTCCCCCCGTCAGACAACAATAGAACAGAAGGGGAGATTGTTGTACTAACGTTGGATAGTTAGTACAGCAGTTCCTCTTGAGCTGTCAGGTTTTTTTTGTTCAGCCATGCTGGGTTGAACGAAAAAAGAAACAACTACTATTGTGTACTAGGCTTAAGATAAGACTGCTTGGTTAGCTCCAAAAATGATTAGGATTAGGCCTTCCAACTCTGCCAAAGCTGGGATCCCAATGAACATCAGCGATATCCAACAACTCTGCCTCAGAAGGGCAGAGCCCCTGAGGCTGGGGAATTCTCCAGCAGGACAAGACCAGGGCTGCTCCAGGCCTCGGACTATTTATGTCCCTCTCCAGCCACCTACAGGGTACACCTCCCCAGGGATTGACTGCAGCATAACAAATATTCAGGCTGCCCATCTGAATCTTCCAGCACTCCCTGTTCTAGAAACCTCTAAAAATGTAAGCTCCTTGAGGGCAGGGACCAATGTGAGTGCACAACATGTACTGTATATATAAAGCACTGTGTAACACTGACAAAGCTATATAAGTACCTGTATTATTATTATGATTATTATTATTATACAGGATTTATATAGCGCCAACAGTTTACGCAGTGCTTTACAATATAAAAAGGAGACAATACAGTTACAATACAATAAAATACAAGAGGATTAAGAGGGTCCTGCTCAGTAGAGCTTACAATCTAATAGGGTGGGGCAGGTGGTAAAAAAGGTTGTAACTGTGGGGAATGAGCTGATGGAAGTGGTAGAAGATTAGTTGGAGACGTGATAGGCTTTCCTGGAGAGATGAGTTTTCAGGGATCGCCTGAAGATAGCAAGAGTAGGGGATAGCCGGATAGCTGGAGGTAGCGAGTTCCAGAGGATGGGAGAGGCTCTGTAATAAATAAAGAAAAATTTTAAAGAGGAAAGCAATCAGACCTGCAGCCTGTGAGATCCAGAATAGCGCAAAAAAATCAACAGCTGCTCTAATGATTACAGAGGAGCCAAGAAGAACTAAAGTCACCTAGCATCCTAGCAGCCTATCTAGGAGGGTGCTACATTGTCATCCTACAATAATTTGTTCTTAAGGCTACTTTCAGACTGGGGTGTTGTGGGCATCGGCGGTAAAGCGGTGCTAAATTTAGCGCCGCTTTACCGTCGTTTTAGCGGCGCTATTCGCCTGCTAGCGGCCGAAAAAGGGTTAAAACCGCCCGCAAAGGCTTTGCCGGCGGGTTTGCAGCGCTGCCCCATTCTTTTCAATGGGAAGGGGCGCTTTAGGAGTGGTGAATACACTGCTCCTATAGCCCTGCAAAGATGCGGTTTGCAGGACTTTTTTGACCATCCTGCAAGTGCACCGCTCCAGTGTGAAAGCCCTCGAGCTTTCACACTGGAGACACTGGATACACAGGAGAAGCTCTTTACAGGCACTATTTTTAGCGCTGTAGCACCTCTAAAGCGCCTGAGTGTGAAAGTAGCCTTATTGTCAGTACACAAACAAAACATGTTACAGGCTTTAACTACATGCATGCTAATAGAACGTAAGCGTACATGTATACCAATGTCAGCAGTAAACAGCTTAGGGAGAGAAGTAGCCCATCGTATCAGAGCAAATTTTAGTACAAAGAACTTAGATTTCTGATAGCTTTAATGTGAAATATTTCCCTGCAATAAAGAAGAGCAGCCTTGAGTGTCTCATCCTCCTTGTTTTTACAAAGGAGCACAATACTGGACCTTTGCACCCAACAGATAACCTATTGAGGTCAGGTCAGAATGGAGCAGATTCCTTCTCTCCCCATGTGGCTGTTATCTCCTTTTAAAAAATAGTACAGAGAAAGATTTATAGATGATTCAAAATAGTTAGCTACCTGTGGTTATTTTTTACCCCTGGAAATTTGTGAAGTGAAATATGTTAATGTATGGTTTATGCAGGACAGTTTTTTACAGGGCCTATGTTTGGTGGAGAGCAGATTCCACTATCCACCAAAGTATTTACTCCAAGGTGTGCCTGATTTTTACCACCTATTCTTCCTTCATTGTTGGAGGAGAGGCCCGTTATGTGACTTGGTCAAATGCCCAGGCTCTCTACCTCCAGACATTTTTTTTCTTCGCTATGGAGTCCTGAAGCAAACAAAGCAAACAAAGTGCTAAACATCTTTGTAAATTACAATTTTGTGCTTTATAAATGTGTCTATGTTTTTTTAAGCAGTGGTATGGCTGTGGTAAGGCTATACTTCTGCGTTAAAATATACCCCTACATGTACATGCTATGAACATTGACTGTTCACTGCTAAATTGCCTAGAGATTGCCATAGACTGGCATTATTCCCCAAGGAATAACAATAGGGGTGAAATCTGCTTCTTTTCATACAAGTCTTATGAATCCATGTCCAGTGCTGACAGTGGTGTACATGTGATACTGTGAGTTCCTTAGTCTTCTCCGTACAATTGTGAAAAATAGACTCCACTCAGCAGCAAACTGTAAAATCTCCCTGTGTATACCAGGGTCTGAGGTTATATGTATTGCCCAATGCCCACTACCATCTCAGAAACAGGAAACAATGACTTCAAGCAGTATTAAACTGTGGCGGCTGGTGCTCTATTTTTTGGGGGGGTGCCAAACAAACCCCCCAGGTTCGCACTTAGCCCATCCAGGTCGTGGCTTCCCTGGCTTCTCTTCCTGGCTAATCCGGTCTTAGGATCCGCCTCCTGTGCTGATTGGCTGGGAGGAGAAGCCGGAAGACAATAGAGAATATTGATTCGCTAGTGTCACAAGTGGGTGGGCTCAGGGCGCAGTGCTCTGCTTCCTGAGCCCAAGCTTTTTGAAGCCAATTAGAGCCTCAGGCTCTAATCATGTGCTTAAAAAAAAAAACTCATAGAAATCTGGCGCCCTGCATGAAGATTAGGGGGGCGGCGCCCCTGCACCCCTTATGGACTGGCCGCCGCTAATTAAACCCCAAAACAAATATGTAATATATTGCAGCTTACCAAGCCTTAGAAGTTGTGGCTGCATTTGTTTTCTTTTTTAGGCTTTTTCTCTTTATTTCACCTGGTGATCCAGCCAGTAATACTCTTCCTGTCATAAGGTGTCTATATTCTGGGTGACTCCTTTGGTGAGCAGCATTGTCAATCTGGGGAGAGGGTAGTTTTAGGCCCCTTTCACAGGGGTGCCTCCGTGAAGCAGAATCTGCTTTGCTCAGTGACGATCTCTCCACTGATCCCCACTGAGCAGGCGGATGACAGGTCTGTGTCTGCTCCGCTATGCAGAGTGGACATGGACATAGTCCAGCTATCCCTTTATAGGGAAATTACCTGTCCACTTCCATCCAATGCCATCCGGTCTGCCAAACGGATGAGGAATAGAACCACCATCCATCTGTTTTTAGCGGACAGGATCGGATGGTGGAGGATGTCAACAGACATGTGTCCGCTGACATCTGCTGTTCCATAGAAGAGACTGGAGGGTCCAATCAGATCCGCCTGAAAGACTGACAGTTGGACCATAAGGCCATATGAAAGGGGCCTTAGACTAGCACACTGAAGCTAAAGTTCAGCTAACACTTTATATGCAGTTTCAACCTCACTTTTTTCCTTCTGGAATAAAAGGTTTTACATAAATGAGTAAAAGCTGAACATCATAAGAACCCTGTCAGCAGTAAATGGTTTGTATCAACCCTCTAACTGCCACTTTGTCTGGACAGCTTGGTCTATTAACCACTTGACCTCCAGAAGATTTACTCCCCTTCATGACCAGGCCATTTTTTGCAATACAGCACTGCGTTACAGGGAAAGAAAATCCATTACTTCCCCCTGTCAGAACAGAGCTCTGCCTTGTTTACAGAGCTCCGTTCTGTGTCTTTGTCTGACAATCAGTGGGTAGCGGCAGACATCCATTGCCCAGCACCCGCAGTTTGGCTTCTCCTGTGAGTAATCACTGCAGAAGAGGCCTGCCGACAGTGCACCCCCTAGGCGGAAGTGCAGAATCACGTATGCATATGTGATTCTGCACAGGAACGCCATCCTGTAGCAGTATATCTGCTATATGGCAGCCCTTATGTGGTTTAACTACTTGATTACTGGACACATTCACCCCCTTCCTGCCCAGGCCAATTTTCAGCTTTTAGCGCTCTCACACTTTGAATGACAATTGCATGGTCATGCAACACTGTACCCATATGACATTTTTATCATTATTTTCACACAAATAGAACTTTCTTTTGGTGGTATTTAATCACCACTGGGTTTTTTATTGTTTGCGAAACAAACAAAAAAAGACTGAAAATTTTGAAAAAATAAAAAAGTTTTTCATATTTTGATATAAAAACGGGTAATTTTTCTTCTTCACTGATGGGCACTGGTGAGGTGGCACTGATGGGCACTGATAGGCTGCACTGATGGGCACTGATGAGGTGGCACTTATGGGCACTTGTAGGCGGCACTGATAAGTGACACTGATGATGAGACAGTTATGGGCACTGATTGGCAGCACTGATGGGCATGGATTAGCAGTACTGATGGGCACTGATAGATGGCACTGGTGGGCACTGATTAGCAGCAGTGGTGGGCACTAAGAGAACTGATGACCCTCTAACAGAAGCGGTTAATGGCTTTCTTTTTCTCTTCACGCTGACAGCGTGAGGAGAAAAAAAGCCGGTAAACGGCTTCTGTTTACTTCTGTGATCAGCTGTCATTGGCTGACAGCTGATTATGTGGTAAAGGGCCTGCTCTGATTGGCCCTTTACAACAATCAGTGATCAGCCGAGTCCAAAGGACTCAGCGATCACAGAGCGCTCCGCCCGTGCGCCCCAGGGGGCGTGCGGGCAGCGTGAGAACGTGAGGACTTCCATGTATGCCCTCCCGGCATTTTAAACCCACACTGTAGCCATCTTTTGGCTATAGCATGGGCGCCAAGTGGTTAAAGTAAGTTGAAAATTAACAGACTTGCTAACTGGATCACCAGTTTATAATTGAATACATTTTGTTTTTGGGTTTAATTCTTTATTGGGCTTACTTCTATAGAGTTGTTTATGGGCAGTCTAAACTTGGACTGTCCCTTGTGTACAGGCAGATTTAGGGATCAAGTGCATGGCATTGTTTCCCACATGCAAACACATCATGTCAAACACAGGTCACCAAATCGGCAATGACTTTAATATGCAGTACACATTTGGCTAGGTTTGAACTGCTATTGAACTGCAACTAAAGCAGGTTATGGGCAGCCTTTTATTTTCAAACTCTGCGTTTTCCATATCCGTTTTCCATTTGAATGTATGCAGCTGAACGCCTGTCAACATAAGTCCTAAATTGACACAGAATGAAAAACATAATCATTTTCTAAAACTCTTTATTCTATATGCAAGGTGGCTGTTTCAGACAAGATCTAAATAAAGTGACTGATTAATGTGACAGAGTCAGATTATAGGTGATTTAATTGTCATTAAGTTATCAATCAACTTGGATGTCACTAAATCATTTGGTGGTGGTGGGCTTTTTGAAACACTGCTGATTTTGCAGATAAGAAGCAGCAAGGCCTTCTTGTATACACCAGAGTGTATACATCATTGTGGTTGACATTGACATGCTTTGACACTATGATGAGTTTTCCAGAGACTCCATTTGAAATTACTTGAAAGGCAAATTGCAGGTAAACATACCCAAAATGTATACCATTTTTCCATTTGTAGGCGTGAACAGACTGTTGTAAACAACGTAATTTCAAATCCATGCATTTTTTCTGTGCATGAGAATGTATCTGGTGTATTATACAAACTATAATGGAACTGGGAAGTATCTCCTAATTTTTTTTTTTTTTTTTATGGAAATTGATTATACATAGGAAAACTAATATCAGTTGAGGTCAGTATATAGTGTACAGTGCCTGAAAGTATTCCTACCCCTTTAAATTTTCCACATTTTGTCATGTTACAACCAGAAATGTAAATTAATTTTTACTGGGATTTTATGTGATAGACCAACATAAAGTGGCACATAATTGTGAAGTGGAAGGAAAATGATAAATGGTTTTCAAAATTTTTTACAAATAAATATCTGCAAAGTGTGGTGCACATTTGAATTCAGTCCCCTTTACTCTGATACCCCTAACTAAAATCTAGTGGAACCAATTGCCTTCAGAAGTCACCTAATTAGTAAATAGAGTCCACCTGTGTGTAATTTAATCTCAGTATAAATACAGCTATTCTGTGAAGCCCTCAGAGGTTTGTTAGAGAACCGTAGTGAACAAACAGCATCATGAAGGTCAAGGAACACACAAGACAGGTTAGTATTAAAGTTGTGGAGAAGTTTAAAGCAGGGTTAGGTTATAAAAAAAAATCCCAATCTTTGAATATCTCACAGAGCACTTTTCAATCCATCATCCGAAAATGGAAAGAATATGGCACAACTGCAAACCTACCAAGACATGGCCATCCACCTAAAACTGACAGGCCGGGCAAGGAGACCACCAATCAGAGAAGCAGCAAAGAGGCCCATGGTGACTCTGAAGGAGCTGCAGATATCCAGGTGGGATAATCTGTCCACAGGACAACTATTAGTCGTGCACTCCACAAATCTGACCTTTATTGAAGAGTGACAAGAAGAAAGCCTTTGTTGAAAGAAAGCCATAAGAAGACCTGTGAAACTTGGTGATGGTGCCAGCATCATGTTGTGGGGATGCTTTTCTTCAGCAGGGACAGGCTCTGGTCAGAGTTGATGGGAAGATGGATGGAGCCAAATACAGGGCAATCTTATGCCACATACACACAAGTGGACTTCTCGTCGGACTGAACTCCGAAGGACTTTTCGACGGAGTTCCAACAAAACGGACTTGCCTACACACGATCACACCAAAGTACGATTGTTTTGCACGTGATGACGTACGACCGGACTAGAATAAGGTAGTTCATAGCCAGTAGACAATAGCTTCCCTAGCGTCGTTTTTGGTCCGTCGGACTAGCATACATACGAACGGATTTTTCGATAGGAATCGAGTCCGTCTGAGAGATTTGAAACTTGTTCTATTTCTAAAGTCCGTCAGATTTTTAGACAGAAAAGGTCCGATGAAACCCACACACGATCGAATTGTCCGACGGATTCGTTCCGTCGGACCTTTGATGTTGAAAAGTCCGGTCGTGTGTACGCGGCATCAGAAGGAAACCTGTTAAAGTCTTCAAAAGACTTAAAAAATGTGAAAAACATTTATCATTTTCCTTCCACTTCACAATTATGTGCCACTTTGTGTTGGTCTATCAAATACAATCCTAATAAAGAACATTTACATATTTGGTTGTAACATGACAAAATATGGAAAATGTCAAGGGGTATGAATACTTTTTCAAGGCACTGTAAGGGATTGATGAGAACTGACCTGGCTGTATAAGAAACAGGGGTTACCCTGTTTCCCCGTAAAATAAGACCTAGCGCGATTGTCAGTGATGGCTGCAATATAAGCCCTACCCCCCCAAATAAGCCCTACCCTGTTTCCCCGAAAAGAAGCCCTACCCTGAAAATAAGACCTACAAGGACTTTAACTAGGGCTTATTTGGGGGGTAGGGCTTATATTGCAGCCATCACCGACAATCACGCTAGGTCTTATTTTTGGGGAAACAGGGTATGTGTAAAAAGGAATGTGTGTCATGGTACAAAGAGTTTGTCTGGTCTTTTTGTATAATTGTCTTCAATGCCATCCACTCCAACTTTCTCCCATCCCATGGTATTTGATTCCTAAATGTATTTGACGTTACCAAATATAAACAGTAAAGAATATATTGACAGTGGCTGCAATTACTGTTTCTTTTGGCTGCATTTGTGCACATAGCTTTGCCAATACCTTGAGCGTTATTAAAGCTGAACTCCAAGTAAAAATATGCAGATTAAATACATATTAGGGAGCTGCTTTGCTTACCAATGGATTTGTCATTTCAGTTAATTTAGTCCTAAAGGGTTACATAGCACAGCCTGGAGGCTGACACCACTTTCTTGATTACAATTATGGAATACAGTGGTGTCAGTTGCCTGCCCCAGGTTCCTTGCAGCTTGTTCAATTTCAGCACATTTTCCTGCAGTTCCTAGTCCCGATAGGCCCCCTATCATTCATTTAGCTTTGTTTGTAATTTGAGCATCTCCTGTTTCATCTGTTTGTAATACTGGTTCAAAGAAGTAACATTGATCTGGTAAAATAAAAAGAAACAGCTAGAACTGTTTTGGATGGCTCCAAGTGCAGTTCTCTTATATGGGCAGCACAGTGGTGTAGTGCAGTGGTCAACCCTGTCCTCAGGGCCCACTAACAGGCCAGGTTTGCAAGATAACTGAAATACATCACAGGTGATATCATTTGCTGCTCAGTGATTGCAGTATTCTAGTCTGCATCTCCCCAAGGTAATACATAAAACCTGGACTGTTAGTGGGCCCTGAGGACAGGGTTGATGACCACTGGTGTTGTGGATAGCACTTTCATCTAGCAGCAAAAAGTGTCGCTGGTTTGAATCCAGACCATGACACCATTTGCCGGAATTTGCATGTTCTCCCTGTGCCTGTGTGGGTTTCCTCCGGGTACTCCGGTTTCCTCCCACGCTCTAAAGACATGCTGGTAGCTTAATCAGATCCTGTCTAAACTGGCCCTAGTATGTATGAATGTGTGTCAGGGACCTTGGGTTGTAAGCACTTTGAGGGTAGGGACTGATGTGAATGTACAATGTATGTGTAAAACTCTGCTTAAATTGACGGCACTATATAAGTACCTGAAATAAATAATAAATAAATTTAGGCCTGGTTCACACTGGTCCAACATGTGCTCTGAGCCTCTGACTTTGAGAGCACATGCCGCACGACATTTAAAAAACAATGATTTTCTATGAGAGCCATCTTAACTGGTCCGACTTGTGGAAAAGGTTCCTTCACTACTTTGGCCTGACTTGGGTGTAATTTCAGCCCATAGAATTGAATGGAAGTCACATCCAAGTCCGCTCACCATTTTAACTGATCCGACTTGTGGCATGCGACATGTGCTCTGCGGTCAAGTGTGTGTAATGTTAGCAATGGAAAATTTAAAAAAAAAACGTGTGGGGCCCCGCAAATCCATACCAAGCCCTTTTGGGTCTGGTATGGATCTTGAGTGGAAACCCCACGGCAAAATTTAAAAAAATGGCGTGGGCCCTCCAAAACCATACCAGACCATCTGGTATGGATTTCGAGAGGCAAACCCCAAGATAAATAAATTAAACCAGTGTACCCCCCCCAAAATCTATACCAGACCTTTATCCGAGCATGCAGCCCAACAGTTCTGGAAAGGGGCGGACGAAGAAGAACCCCCCCCTCCTGAACCATACCAGGCCACAACGTGGGGGAATGGGTGCTTTGGGGCGGGGGGGGGCTCAGCCCCCCCCGCCCCAAAGCACCTTGTCCCATGTTGATGGGGACAAGGGCCTCTTTCCCAAAACCCTGGCTGGTGGTTGTGGGGGTCTGCGGTCAGGGGACTTATCAAAATCCTTAAGAAAGGGGGCCCTCGGATCTCTCCCCTCCATGTGAATGAGTATGGGGTGCATTGTACCCATACCCATCATTTACCCCACAATGTCCCTTATCAAAAATGAATAATGCCCCCTGTGGTAGCTCCAACGTCAATCGCTATGTCCACCACCATTCTGTCAGCTTCAGCACCTGACAGTTCTTTTATAACCATGGAGCCAGTGGGCAGGGCCGAGTCCTGCTGTCTGTGTCGCAGCTGTCTGTGCCCGCATGAGTGCTCCCGAGGGAGAGTGCTTCTCCAATGGGGCACTCGAGAAAAGAAGGAGCCAAGAGCACCACTGAGGGACCCCAGAAGAAGAGGATCGGGGCCACTCTGTGCAAAACCAACTGCACAGATGAGGTAAGTATGACGTGTTTTTTTTTTTAAAACAAAGGTTTAGTTATTCTTTAATTTGCAGGGATTTCCTCTCACTTCCTGTTTGGCTATGGAACAGGAAGTGAAGGGAAATCTCTGAAATCTCTGAAATGGGACATAGAGGGCAAAAAGAAAAAAAATTATGACAGGAGTTATAACTCTCCCTTACACTTTCCAAAATTAACAAAAGATATTGCCTATAGCTCTGCTTTTATAATCCACCTTAGGTTTCCTGTTGCAAGTGATGCTATTATCCTAACTGTTGCAAGTGCTGCTGTAAATGGTTGCAGTGCTTGCTTGTGTCCATGCCTAGCTAGCTTAACAGTGTGCATGCTCTTCCTTGGCTTGATAACTCACAACCTGAGTTTAATTATCTTCTGAGCTTGTTGGTTCTTCACAAAGAGCCCAATATTTATCCTTGGAAATTGCATATATAGTACAATGGGCTTCTAAGGTAACCCGTGCACCACTTTTTCAACACAGCAACCGCACCCTGATGACATTTATCAACACTGAAGCTAATATAAGGACTGCATTATGTAAAACCATATATAGATCTCTGAATACAGTCAGCTGCAAAAATATGATAGGGTCTAGGGTTACCATGTGGATAGAATATTACTGACCTGGCTTGTAAAAATTGGACTTGTTTTCAGTGTTATTTATTAATAGAAAGATCTTTTTTTTTTGAGAAATGTGGCAGCATGTTGTACCCATGGCATTTGTGTCCTTAATACCTACCCTGATGTCTTTAATTACCTTTGATATACACTAACCAAAAGTTGTCACTTTGATAGCCGTAGTGTAAAAGCAAGAAATAAAATTAGTCAAAGGTGCAGACACAGCAACACTCCATTACACAAACAGTACCTATAATCTCTTCAGCAGTGTGCTGCCTGTGGTTATTAAAGCAGAACTCCAGGCAAACAAAAAACAAAGGCAATCTGCAGTGTAAATAAAAGTTAAAGTGGACCTTCACTTAAAAAGTGAAAGTTCTGATCATCCTCCTCCTCCCTCTTCCAACAAAATTGGTATTTTTTTTTCTGGGAGCGGGTACCTTTTTCTGACAGGTACTCACTCCCTTTTCCTCCCTCAGCTTGGCTGAGCTCCCCCTCTGCCCGCTCGCAACCTCCTGGGACACATCCTCTCGGACTAATCTGACAGCGCCGTGCAATCTTATATATGCGCAGTGGGGAGCCGCCTGTGAGACATGGGGAGCTAATACACCTCTCCCACATCCATGAGGGCAGTGCCAGGGAAGCTCAGTGAAGAATCGGCTGGACCCCTAGCCTGGTAATTACCTGGTTGTTAAAAGTCAGCACCTACATACAGTAGTCGTGAGATATGCCACTTTAAACTAGAACTATAGGCAAAACTTTTTTTTTGCATTTTGGACAGAGTAAGGGAGGGTTATAACCCTGTCAGTTTTTTTTTTTTTGCCATTTGTGTCCCATTGGGGAGATTTCTCTTCACTTCCCGTCCCATAGCTAAAGAGGAAGTGAGAGGAAATCCCTACAAATTAAAGTAATTCCTTGGGGACCCCCAGGTCACTAGAACTAGTGTCCCCATTAGAAAATTTTCTCTCTATTACCTTTCTGGGGACAACTTAAAATTTGAGGTATTCTTTTTCTTTCACTTTCAATGATAATGGTAAACAGGACAAATAGAGAGGTTGAATCTCCCTAATGGGGGCAGAGCAATAAAAATGGACAAGCATTCTAATTCCTCTCCACTCTATCCAAAACTAAAAAAAAAAGTAATGCCTTTAGTTATACTTTTATTATTATAGTACTTGCTTTAACATTAACACTGTCATTGAGGCTGGATAATAAAGCTCTTGCTATACATCCAGTGCTGCCCATCCTCTTCATTTGCCCATTCACAGAATGCCTTGTATTCTGATAACCATTCACAGAAAGCCTTGTGCTTTGGGAACCATTTACAGAATTTCTCAAATACTGGCAACCATTCACAGAACGCTTTGCATTCTGGGAACCATGATTCACGGAATAAAAAGTGTTCTTTGAATGTGCAAAGGAAAAGTGTGGGCAGACAAAGCACACTGGGGCTTTCATGTATGAGAACTGCAGCTCTCCTGTCGCAGTGCTGGAAGTGTAGTGAGTGATGTACTATCAAGACTCAATGTACAACAATACTTCAAGTGGCATACACCTCATTTATTTATTTATTTATTTTAGGTACATAGAGCGCCGTCAATTTACGCAGCGCTTTACATATACATTGTACGTGACACCTAAATTTTATTACACTGCAATGTTGCAATGTCCCTCTGGTCATACAGGAGGCACTCCTGGCACAAATGGAGTTGCACTGTGGGGGGGGCAGGGAGGGGGGGTTTAGTGCAGGTGTCAGACGATAGGTGGAGCAGAGCACCAATGAAGTGTATCATTAAATACACATAGATAATACAATTATCTGATGTGTAACATGTTGATGAATTAAACCCATTATGCGTGTAGGAAAAGCAATTACTGGAAATAGCACATAAACGCTGTGCCATATAAAGTGTATTGCATGTTGACTGGGGAGTAAGGCAAAAAAATTACAAGTTTGGTTGAATTTAACCTAATCAATAACAGGGATTTCCTTGCATTACACTGAACATTGTAATTTGTCTTCTTAAAGTGCATATATGGCCAAAACTTTTTAAACTATGAAAAGAGAAAAGTAAGAGTTAAAATTCCCCCTTTTTTTTTTTTTTTTTTTGCTGTCCGTGTACCCTTGGGACATTTTCCTACACTTCCTGCCCCAAAAACATAACAAGAAGTTAAAGGAAATCTCGAAAGTAAAAGGAATTCCTTTTATATTCCTTTTACAATATAACTGAGCTGCCCCCCAAAAAAGGTGTCCCTATTGGAAGACTTTCCTTCAGCCTTTGTTCTAGAGACAACTCTAATATGTTAGATATCTTATAACTTTCTAAGTGACAAAGAACAGCAGGACAAAGAGTAGGATGAATCTTCACAATGGTGACACAGCAACCAAAAAGTACCAAAAATGTAATCTCACATTATTTCTGGCGCAATACACAATGGATATGTTGTGTAAGATGTTATGTACAGGACATGTTATGCAGGACATACTGTGTGTAAGAAATGTTATATGGAGGACATGCTATGTAGAGGACATTTTATCTGTAGGACATAGTATGTGTAAAACATGCTACAATGTACTGTATGTGGAGAACATGCTACCTGGAGGACATGCTGTGTGAAGGACATGTTATGTAGCAGTAGTAGTTTATTTCGAACATGTAAAATATAAACATAAAAAGAAAATAGCAAAGTAATCATACAGTATACACAAAGAAAGAAAAAAACAACAGCAATCAAACATAAAACTGTAAACAAAACAAAATAATTTGGTTTGGTTTACATATCCAAAAAGGAAAAGTAACAACCCAACTCTATAAATAGTAATAATACATTATCTAGCTTCCCATCAGTATAAAGTTATACAATAATTCATCATTCTAATATACTATACTAATTACTAACAATCTTGCTATACAGACACACTTACACATATATATGCATGCATACATACATACATACAGTATCTCACAAAAGTGAGTACACCCCTCACATTTTTGTAAATATTTTATTATATCTTTTCATGTGACAACACTGAAGACATGACACTTTGCTACAATGTAAAGTAATGAGTGTACCGCTTGTATAAAAGTGTAAATTTGTTGTCCCCTCAAAATAACTCAACACACAGCCATTAATGTCTAAACCGCTGGCAACAAAAGTTAGTACACCCCTAAGTGAAAATGTCCAAATTGGGCCCAAAGTGTCAATATTTTGTGTGGCCACCATTATTTTCCAGCACTGCCTTAACCCTCTTGGGAATGGAGTTCACCAGAGCTTCACAGGTTGCCACTGGAGTCCTCTTCCACTCCTCCATGACGACATCACGGATATGGTGGATGTTAGAAACCTTGTGCTCCTCCACCTTCTGTTTGAGGATGCCCCACAGATGCTCAATAGAGTTTAGGTCTGGAGACATGCTTGGCCAGTCCATCCTCCTTACTCTCAGCTTCTTTAGCAAAGCAGTGGTCATCTTGGAGGTGTGTTTGGGGTCGTTATCATGTTGGAATACTGCTCTGCGGCCCTGTCTCTGAAGGGAAGGGATCATGCTCGGCTTCAGTATGTCACAGTACATGTTGGCATTCATGGTTCCTTCAATGAACTGTAGCGCCCTAGTGCCGGCAGCACTCATGCAGCCCCAAACCATGACACTTCTACCACCATGCTTGACTGTAGGGAAGACACACTTGTATTTGAACTCCTCATCTGGTTGCCGCCACACACACTTGACACCATCTGAACCAAATAAGTTTATCTTGGTCTCATCAGTCCACAGGACATGGTTCCAGTAATCCATGTCCTTAGTCTGCTTGTCTTCAGCAAACTGTTTGTGGGCTTTCTTGTCCATCTTTAGAAGAGGCTTCCTTCTGGAACAGCCATGCAGACCAATTTGATGCAGTGTGCGGCATGTGGTCTGAGCATTGACAGGCTGTCCCCCCACCCCTTCAACCTCTGCAGCAATGCTGGCAGCAATCACAAATCTTTTTTCCCAAAGACGACCTCTGGATATGACGCTGAGCACGTGCACTCAACTTCTTTGGTCGACCATGGCGAGGCCTGTTCTGAGTGAAACCTATCCTGTTAAACCACTGTATGGTCTTGGCCACCGTGCTGCAGCCCAATTTTAGGGTCTTGGCAATCTTCTTATAGCCCAGGCCATCTTTATGTAGAGCAACAATTATTTTTTCAGACTCTCAGAGAGTTCTTTGCCATGAGGTGCCACATTGAACTTCCAGTGACCAGTATGAGAGAGTGAGAGCGATAACACCAAATTTAACACACCTGCTCCCCATTCAGACCTGAGACCTTGTAACACTAACGAGTCACATGACACTGGGGAGGGAAAATGGCTAATTGGGCCCAATTTGGACATTTTCACTTAGGGATGTACTTACTTTTGTTGCCAGCGATTTAGACATTAATGGCTGTGTGTTGAGTTATTTTGAGGGGACAGCTCATTTACACTGTTCTCCAAGCTGTACATTCACTACTTTACATTATAGAAAAGAAAAACAAATACCTTTGCGCTAACTCAAACGTATAAGCTGCTAACACTGCAAATAGAATTTTTGCTGTAGACCATGGAATATATAAATAAGTGCAGCGCTATACTTTTATATAGTGAATTGACAATTGTGCATATCAACATAGAAAAAAAAATATCTATTAAAAGTCCATTTTCAATAAATCAAAGTCCATTTGTTTGTGAAAACATGAAAATCACCACATGAATATATGACTGAAATAATAATTAAGCAATCCCCAAGGTAGTGGAAGCGTACCGTAGATTTTGGACCTAAAAAAAGCATATGCTACATAGGTCAACATAAGCATTTATTGCCCAATGGCAATGGTACACAGGATCAGTACTGAAGGAAGATCGACGGTCCTGGAAACTTGCTCAGGGATTATGTGCAAAAACCACACTTGTGCAGATACCACCACCCATATGAATGGAGGCTTACCAAAAGGTTGGGGTCCAAAACAGCATATGCTGAATGAGTCAAACAGGCTGGGAATTGCTCTCTGGCAATGAAGAGGAGATCCCAATGGTACACTGGAGAAGAAATCCTGGGGGTGCCTCACCGGGGTACTTCCTCCACATGGAAATTAAGGACGTCCTCGAACATGCCCCACCTCTGGCACGTGTCCCTTCTATTGATGTCGGTGGAGATTGGCAGGCACACCCAGTAAATGTTCCCTCTGTAAACTCCAACGCAGTCCGCACGTCAACTGCTGTCATCGGCTCCTGTCACAGCGGACTGCAATTCCAAACAAATGGACTTTGATTTATTGAAAATGGACTTTTAATATTTTTTTATTTTTTTTTCTATGTTGATATGCACAATTGTCAATTCACGATATAAAAGTATAGCGCTACACTTATTTATATATTACTTTACATTGTAGCAAAGTGTAATTTCTTCAGTGTTGTCACATGAAAAGATAGAATAAAATATTTACAAAAATGTGAGGGGTGTACTCACTTTGTGAGATACTTTGTGAGATACTGTATATACATATACGTAAATAGGCACCCAGACAAAATTAAAGATAAAACAAAAAATAACTCTATAGCAAAATAAGCAGAAAGTAAATACACAGTAATAATTCAAACCTCTTTCATTCTTGTACCTTGTAAAAATCATCTCTTTATACCTCTGGTATACTGGTTTATGCTTGGACATTTCTTGAGCTTCACATTGAAACTTTTCCATGTGTTTCACTCAACAAATGGCAACACAAAAACGTTTCCTTGTTTTCGGAACGAAGTGCTGAAATCAAATGTAGGACATGCTGTGTGTAGAACAAATTATGTAGGACATGCTGTGTGGAGGACATGTTATGTAGGACATGCTGCGTGTAGGGCATGTTTTGTAGGACAAGTTGTGTAGGACATGTTATGTAGGACATGCTGCATGGAGGACATGTTATGTAGGACATGCTGCGAATTACATGCTATGTGGAGGACATGTTATATAGGAGAAGTTATGTAGGACATGTTATGTAGGACATGCTGCATGGAGGACATGTTATGTAGGACATGCTGCGAATTACATGCTATGTGGAGGACATGTTATATAGGAGAAGTTATGTAGGACATGTTATGTAGGACATGCTGCATGGAGGACATGTTATGTAGGACATGCTGTGAATTACATGCTATGTGGAGGACATGTTATATAGGAGAAGTTATGTAGGACATGCTGTGAATTACATGCTATGTGGAGGACATGTTATGTAGGACATGCTGTGAATTACATGCTATGTGGAGGACATGTTATGTAGGACATGCTGTGTGTAGAACATCTTATGTAAGACATGCCATGAATTACATGTTATGTGGAGGGCATGGTATGTACAGGGCAAGCAATGTAGGACATGCTGCACAGGATATGCTGTGTAGGACATACATGAATGGAAAACATGCTGAACCAGCCGAATCTCGATCCATGTATGGGAATTGATAGACTTCGGTACAGCAAGCCTGTTGGGTTTTTCCTGATTGATCAGTTCTGCTGGCTATAGCCGACAACACTGATCATTGCATTCTAACGGGGAAGGCTCCCTGCTGTCAGAACACAATGGTACAGCAGGAGGATTCTTCCATCTACATTGGATGTGAGAATGGAGAAATCAGATCATTTTCTGAGAAATGTTTGGGCAGCTTTATATGTATGTCATGTTATATGGCATTTTATGTACAGGGCATGCTATGTAGGACATGCTGTGTGTGGGACATGCTATGTGGAGGACTTGCTGTGCAGTTCATGATTTGTGGAGGACATGCTATGGGTAAAAAAATTGTGGGCATAGGACATATTATGTGTAGGACATGTTATGTGGACGCATTATGTGCAGAACATGCTATATGTGGGACAAGCTATGTGTATGTCATGTTATGTGTAGGACATGTTATGTGGAGGAAACGTAATGTATATGTCATGTTACGTGTATGTTGTGCTATGTGGAGGACATGCAATGTATATGTCATGCTATGTGTATGTTGTGCTATGTGTATGTCATGTTGTGTGGAGGACATGCTATTTGTATGTCATGTTATGTGGAGGACATGTTATGTATATGTCATGTTATGTGGGGGACATGCTATGTGTATATCATGCTATGTGATGGGCATGCTATGTGTAAGTCATGCTATGTGAAGGACATGTTATGTGTATGTCGTGCTATGTGGAGGACATGTTATGTATATGTCATGCTATGTGGAGGACATGTTATGTGTATGTCATGTTATGTGGAGGACATGTTATGTGTATGTCATGTTATGTGGAGGACATGTTATGTGTATGTCATGTTATGTGGAGGACATGCTATGTATATGTCATGCTATGTGGAGGATATGCCATGTGTATGTAATGCTATGTGGAGGACATGTTATTTGTATGTCATGCTATGTGAGGGACATGTTATGTGCATGTCATGTTATGTGGAGGATATGCCATGTGTATGTCATGTTATGTGGAGGACATGTTATGTGTATGTCATGGTATGTGGAGGACATGCTATGTATATGTCATGCTATGTGGAGGATATGCCATGTGTATGTCATGCTATGTGGAGGACATGTTATGTGTATGTCATGCTATGTGAGGGACATGTTATGTGTATGTCATGTTATGTGGAGGACATGCTATGTGGAGGATATACCATGTATATGTCATGCTATGTGGAGGACATGCTATGTATATGTCATGCTATGTGGGGGACATGCTATGTGTATGTCATGCTATGTGGAGGACATGTTATGTGTATGTCATGCTATGTGGAGGACATGTTATGTGTATGTCATATTATGTGGAGGACATGTTATGTATATGTCATGCTATGTGGAGGACATGCTATGTATATGTCATGCTATGTGGGGGACATGCTATGTGTATGTCATGCTATGTGGAGGACATGTTATGTGTATGTCATGCTATGTGAAGGACATGTTATGTGTATGTCATGCTATGTGGAGGATATGTCATGCTATGTGGGGGACATGTTATGTGTATGTCATGCTATGTGGAGGACATGCCATGTGTATGTCATGCTATGTGGGGGACATGTTATGTGTATGTCATGTGGAGGACATGCCATGTATATGTCATGCTATGTAGAGGACATGTTATGTGTATGTCATGTTATGTGGAGGACATGTTATGTATATGTCATGTTATGTGGAGGACATGTTATGTATATGTCATGCTATGTGGGGGACATGTTATGTGTATGTCATGCTATGTGGAGGACATGCCATGTATATGTCATGCTATGTGGGGGACATGTTATGTGTATGTCATGT
The DNA here is from genome assembly GCF_042186555.1 of Aquarana catesbeiana. Taxonomy (NCBI): domain Eukaryota; kingdom Metazoa; phylum Chordata; class Amphibia; order Anura; family Ranidae; genus Aquarana; species Aquarana catesbeiana. The sequence goes on along the minus strand of NC_133332.1, from coordinate 192,121,435 downwards.
GGAGGACATGCCATGTATATGTCATGCTATGTAGAGGACATGTTATGTGTATGTCATTCTATGTGTAGGACATGCTATGTACATGTCATGTGTAGGACATACTGCAGACACCAGAGACAACACCTCGGATGGTAAGCACTTGTTGATGTCATTATGGGATGGGGAGGGCTTCTCATTAGGAGATCAGACAGTCGCTGGAAGGAAGGACGGGCTTTAATTTGAGTGGGGTGTGTGGGGGAGGGGAGGAGGTCATTGGAGCAGCTGATAAAACTGCTCACCTTCCCCGGCCATCCTCATCATTCTCCGCGTCCTCCAGTATGTGTCCTCTGTTGATGTTCGGGCTTCTCCTGATGTCTTGTGCAGGTCAGGAGTTCGGAGAGTATTGCCATGGATGGAGGGATCACTATGGAGGCTGGCACCCCGGATTCCAGTGCCCGGAGCGCTATGACCCCCCAGAGGCCACCTACTGCTGTGGATCGTGTACTCTCCGCTACTGTTGTACGACCAGCGAGTCCAGACTGGAGCAGGGAATGTGTCCTAACGAGGAGCCCGGAGACCCAGCACTACCACTACCAACCGCAGGTAAGTACCTACATACCCTCCCTGGAGGAGCCCATTTCTAGGAGGTCTATGGAGATCAGATGGACTCCTTGTCTTCAGCATTCACTTTTATTCAATACAAGAGATCCTTAGAGTCCGATTTTGAAATAAAATGTCCTCTGATTGGATCTTCCACCCTTGGTTTACTAAAAAACATATAATATGAGGTCAAACAAACTAAACAACTTTTACTTGTATCCAATTGGGCAGGCCCAAGGAAATTTGAACATGTATGGCCAGCCTAAGTGCCCTATGATCCCATGGGGGGGTCTGCCAGAAAAGTCTGCATTAGGATTTGGAGGTTTTCCATGCCGGTATCTAACAGAGATGCTTATCTGGGATTGGGATGGATGAGTGTAGTCCCTATCCCTGGGATTTCCCAGCATGCTCACAAATCCAAGTGTTCATTTTTGTTTCTCCAACGTGAGCCTCATTCATATCTGAGTGTAGCCAGGCTATTTAGAGGGATTTTTACATGATGGCACAAGCCAGCATTTTTGACCCTGCAGACTTTTTTTGGGAGTGCCTAGGAAAACAAACGTTTTTTGTTTTATTTCTGTGGGGCGAAAAGTGTGATTCTGACCTAAAGAAGCTTCATGCTACAAGGGTCCCAATGCTCAGGTGTGAGCAGTCCGACCAAGAATAATGAAGTTCTTCATCTTAAATGTGACTGCGCTTTAGGAATTGCACAACTAAATGTTCACATGTGAGTAAAGGCTGAAGCTGGCCATAGATGGGGGCGGCGTCTGCTAAAGCCAGGGGTGCTGATGAATGTATTTTGATGGAGGGGACATCTCCCTGCTGTCAGGATACCATAGCTCCACGGGAGGGATTCCCCCAAGGCAGGACTTATAAGGTGGTAATTGCTCTGGGCCCCGCTATACAAAAAATATAAATAAAATGTATAACTAAAGAAGAAAAATTTTTTCTTGTTAAATGTATCTTGGTAAGTAATATTCAGCCAGCCATAGAAAATCCTAGACTTGTATTTTTTAAATATAAAGTTTGGCGGCTCAAGCAAACCACACACATTGCAATGACTGTGGGCATGTGTGACCTCAGAATGACGTGATGTGAGTCACATTTTTAAAATGCATATCATTGAGAATGTAACCCACTTCTGTGTATAAGGGCCCTCCCAAGGTCTTAATCTGGCTCTGGATTCCCCCATCTGTGTGTGTGTGTGTGTGTGTGTGTGTGTGTGTGTGTGTGTGTGTGTGTGTATGGGAGAATGCATTAATTTTCTTTCACTCAACATGCTGCCTAAAGGAAAGCATTAATCGTGTATAGCCAGCCTAATTGGCCTTTCACTGTACATCTATAATGCTGTATGGTTTTAATACTTGTGTATTTTTTTTTTCTAGTGCCCATCTACCTCCCCTTCCTTCTGGTTGGCAGTATGTTTGTGACCTTTGTCATTGTGGGCTCACTTGTGGGGGTATGCTGCTGCAGATGTCTGAAACCTGAGGAAGGGACACAAATTGGTGCTCCAGCCCAACAAAGCCGACTCCTGGACACAGAAGCTTCTACTGACACCTCAAGACATTCCAGTTCCAGCTCCACCTCTGCACCTCGTGGCTCCCTTGGCAACAATCCTCCAAATCACTGCTCTTTGGGCACTGAAAATATGAATTTATATATGAATATGTCCCAAGCTTTTCCCATCATGGCTTGTTCACCAAATGCTCAATTTATGCATCCTGCAAGTACGGTAACACCTTTCTTACAACCGCCATTCATCAATTATGCTGTGCCAGCAGATCATGCTATACTAATGACCCCAGCTGGTTACATTGATACCAGGAATTGCTACCCACAGTCGACCAATAACTACCTTCCACTGAACCAGCATATTGACCCACCAGCGGCAGATGAGGCAGCTGCTAAGTGCTGAGCCTATGGAGCACCTAGTCTCTGGTAGTAGACTGAATACTATATAGACATTAGAATGACTCTCTGTAATATCTCAGACTGTTTTTTTTTTTTTTTTTTTTTTTTATATGATCTACCCAGCAAGCCATTCTTTTTGCCTTTTAATGTTTTTTTTTTTTTTTTTAACTGTTTTCTCCATGGACAATGTCCCGAATGTCTGTGATGGGGGGTGTGTTTTATTTTTTTATGGTTTGGAACACACTTGGCTGATGCCTGAACTAGACACTGACTTTCTGTTCGGGAGAATCGGCAATTGGAGTGACTGTTTACATTTAAGCCAAGAGACCTCTTGGAATATTGACCAAAGGGCATCCAAAGAAACCACTAAAGCTTTAATGTAGACACTTGTAAATGTAACCTTTTTCTAAAGTAAATCTAGGAAACTTTTAGGTCCTAAAGCATATGTGGTGCATTTTAAGAGGGGTTTTTTTTTTTCTTTTTTTTTTTTTTTTTAAATATCTAACTGGCACTAGAAACCTGGAATGCATAGTTTCACCCAAGGAGGTGTTTACTTAAAGTGGAGTTCCACCCAAAAGTGTAACTTCCACTTATCTGATTCCTCTCCCCCCCCAGTCTCACATTGGCACCTTTTCAGGGGGGGAGTGGATACCTGTGTTTTGGTACCCTGCCCCCACTTTGTCAGACTCTAGAACAGGTAAGTGTCAATGATAAAAGTCTGTAGCTGCTGACTTTTAATTTTTTTTGAAGGGGTGGGCAGAACTCCGCTTTAAGTACTCAACCAGGCTGGTCAGGTGCTGTCGTGTGGGTTTTTTTTTTTTTTTTTTTTTTTTTTTTTTTTTTTGCGAAAAATGGGAGCTGCTGTTGCTAATGAAAATGCTAATTGCATAGTTCTATCCCACTGGCTTCAATACATTGACTTGCAGACTTTGAACAGGTATGCAATCTGGGCTCCTTATCTTTACTGATGATGGACTTTAAAGCATTGAAGCAATTTTGCCTAACACAACCTTCAGGCAATTAGCATGAGAATGAAATTGGTTGACAAGTTTCCCCAAACCTAGCAGGGGTATTTATTTAAATTTCACAGTAGTATTTTGAGATCCTCGTTAAAGAGTTTGGGAAGGGGTGTTTTAAACTTTGTGTATACATATATAATTTTTTTTTTTTTTTTTTTTTTCATTATTACATGGGTGCTGTGCATCCAAGTTCTGAGCAGTAACATAGGAACCTTCACAAGGTCATTGTAGCAAGCTCGATGTTTGAAAATTTGCTGCTTGTTTATGTTTTTAGAGTCCTATTTTTACTTTTGTAGTGTATTAAGGATGTCCTGCATTGTACAGCAGGCCCCTTAGTGACTCTGGGGGGCACTTCAGTACAGTAGTTTGCCTGTTTTACGGGGGTGCTCCAGTACTAAACCTGTGCTGCTTGGACATAAGCCAAAGAATCTGAGTTAAAGTGCACCTATATTTTTATTTGTTTTCCATTTGGTCAGCAGGTTGAACAAAAGCCTGACTCTTATTTCCCCATCCACACACTCATTGTGGATGGGGGAATCTTCACCGCTGAGCTATAGTACTCTGACAGTGGGGAGACAAGCCCCCCCCCCCCCAGCACTCATATAATTTTTTTATTTTTTGCTGCCCCAATTGGCTCCACCCCATTTGCCCATGTTCCAGAAGGTGCCGCTATACAGGAAGCATCGGCTCTGCTTCCTCTAGTGCTGGCTCCATTGCTGCACCTCTAATTACACCACCGGTCAGACTGAGTTAGTTACATGCTGCAGACTTGGAGGGAAACTAGTGATCGGGCGCCCCAAGGCAGCAGTGTGCCCTAGGTGGCTGCCTAGTTTGCCTAGTGGTAGCATCGGCCTGTCACAATGCACTGATCGAGCGGGGAAGACCTGACAAGCTGGTTGTATAGAAGTCGATCAGTAGTTTGACTTCTGTACAACCATACATGGCTCAGTCCCTGCTGAATTTTGACCTAGTTGTCACAAGCCTTTCACTACATTAGATTTCCTAAAGTGGAACTACGCTGCATCTGAGCACCACACACCAAAAACTCTACTTGCTTTAAATATTTTTCACTTTGAAATGTTCTAATGCAGATTAAAATGGTGGTGAAAGTTGGTTTACCAATTACATCCACTCTTGCGCATCCTCACAGAACATGTATGTTGTAGGGTTTGGTCCCTGTTTTGCCGAACAATCCATAGGACTTAGGCTGGCTACACGTGGATTGGGAAGGGGCGGGGGGGTGGATGAAGGCAGCAAGTGTATCTGAATGGCAGTGCAGCCATGCTGGATTGTGTGTGTGTGTGTGTGTGTGTGTGTGTGTGTGTGTGTGTGGGGGGGGGGGGTTAAAACTGATTTGCTTCTGGAAAAGGAGCGTGCTGTTTAACAATGTTTGCAATTTTTGTTCTTGCTGTCAAAATAAACAAACTGCTGATTTTTGTCCTGTGGATTGTGTACACATTATTTATTCCAGACTAATTTTGGGACATTTACAAAGAAAATGCACTCTCTGAAGGTAGTAATCAGACCTGCACGAAAATATTTTTTATTTAGTTACTCCCGAAATTCGTATCCTTGTGTCGTTTTAAAAAATGCATTTGTATGAAAATCCGAATTAAGGTCGAATACGTCAATTAAAGGCTTATGGTGTCTGTCGGATGTTCTAAGAAGATTCGTCGAAGCAGCTAAACTGTACGACACTGCAATTGTACATTTCCGGTTGAATGCTCTGCTCACAAACTATAGTAGAATTCTAATGTTTGACCAGCAGTAATTTTATAATTTATTAATACTAGTCAAACATTAGAATTCTTCTATAGCCTACAGGTGGAGCATTTGACCGTAAATGTCCGCTCGTGGCGATCGTATGTTTTTAGCTGCTTTGTCGAATCTTCATGTCAAATGGTATTATACATATATTGGATCGTATCGCATGATCCGATACTTGTTTCCGGTTCATGTTGAACGGTCTACTCCAACAGCCAATGGAATTGCGTTGTATCGAAATTCAAGCATATAACTTTCTTCCTGATCCCTCGTTTACTATTGTCTCTCTATCCAATCTTGTACTAATAAAGTTAGGATAGGCACATTTCACCGTAGGTTCGATAGACACAGATCGCTATTGTCACTGTGATGTTGAATCTTCTATCTATCAAACTGTTGTTGCAACAATACGAAAATATAATGAATACGAATAAAGCTTTTTTATTTTTTTAAATTTGGATTCTGTGCGTTTCGTTATTTTGTTAAAACTAACATAAGAATCCCTGAAATTTGGACAATAACGAATGCACATGTCTAATAATCAGTGCCCTGTTTTTGTTAGGGGGGAGCACAGTTCTACATGTCTTTGAGGGGAGGAAATGTATAAAGATGACCACTTCAAAATGTGACATGTCTTAGTAGTTCTGATGGAAATTGCATTGTTTATGCATTGGTGCTTAATCTTGACCACTTTTTAAAGGATTTTTAAATATGCTAGTACAGACGGTCCCTAGGTTACAAATGGAGGGAGACAACAGGAAGTGAGAAGAAATCTACCCCCTAGCAAGGGAAATTCACTCCTGTAAGTTATCATGGGGGAAAAGGTGTCTCCTCTGAAGGTTTATCACCAATTCTTGTTTCCACAACAACCCACAATTTTCAAAATCCAATTGTCATTGGGACAGAAAGTGAGGTAAAATCTTCTGAACAGGGACATAGCCAGCAATGTTACAGGGGTGTTAACCCTTCCTTATGCTATCCAAAAACATAATAATTTTTTTTTTTTTTTTTTTTTTTTTTTGGCTGGAGCTACACTTTTTAAAAAAATGTACCCGTTCTTACTTATGAACAAATCTACAGACCCCATCTTGTTTTTAACCCAGAGACTACCTGTATGCATGTAGTTTGTCTAATATGACATGTCTCACTATATAGTCCACCACTGGTAATGGCTCTGTTTCTGTATAGAAAGTGTTTATGTAACATAAGCATCTACTATAAAACTTTGATAAATTTGACTAAAAGAGGTCAGCAGAATTCCTTTAGAAAATGATTATATGTTTTAAAATATATATAACAATAACTTCTTTTTGTTGTGTGAGGTTAAGGTGAAAATGAGATTGGTCAATCCAGGTGCTTTCAAAATTAAACCGGAGCCTACTTGTAGCCCCTAGGTTTACATAGGAGCAAAAGTCTTGTCCTGGGAGCACAATACAAATGTCTTGAGGTGCTAATGAATAGCTTTGCATGCTAAGGGATTTACTGTATGCACAAGCTAATAGAAACTATTGAATGAGAGTGTACTGCTTTCCTGGTACAATGGATGGTATTGTATAAACCTAAAGCTGTAGAGATTTAAATTCTAAGCTTAGCTTTGCATACTGTACACCAGGAGTAGGCAACCTTTTGAGCACAGTGTGCCAAACCCCCCCCCCCCCCCCCCCCTCGCTCATCTGCCCCACCACTGTAACTCCTTGCTCTTCTGTCCCACTACTGTAAACCCCTGCTCATCTGCTCCACCGCTGTTCCCCCATGCTCTTCTGTTTCACTACTGAATCGCCTTCTCATCTGTCCTAACACTGAACTCATCTGCCCCACAACTGTAACCCGCTTTCTCATCTGCCCCACCACTGTAACCCCCAGATCATCTGTCCCACCAATACACCATACACCTCCTTCCATATCTGCCCCACTTCTTTACCCCCCCCCCCGCTTTTCTGTCCCACCACTGAACCCCCTCCTCATCTGCCCCAACACTAAACCAACCCCCCCCCCGCTCATCTGTCCCACCACTGTAACCCCCCTGCTCTTCTGTCCCACTGCTGAAGCCCCTTCTCATCTCTTCCACCACTGTACCTCCCTGCACATCTACCCCAATGTAACCTCCTGGTCCTCTGTCCCACCTGTGAACCCCTCCTGCTCATTTTCCCCACCACTGTACCCTCCTGCTCATCTGCTACACTGCTGTACCCTCTTCTCATCTATGATATGCAGAGTGGTGAAAGGAAGAAGAGATGAGACACATCTACCTGTCCTGGCACACTCATCCTGCTGATCCACCTCTCGCATCCAGCCCATGTGCTAGTATGTGATGTCACATACAAGCATCTGGAATGGGATGTGCAGGATCATAAGTTGGGCCCCCACAGCTTAGAAAAAGTTCACCAAAAGTTGGCTGCGATTTTTTTTTTTTTTTTTTTTTTTTTTTTTTTTTTTTTTTTTAATTGCGCTGAATACTGGCTGTGGCTTAAAGGGACACAGAGTGCAGGGTTCAGTAGTAAGTGATGCAAAGGTTCAGGAATAATTTAAACAAAGTTCCCAGAAGCTCAACAGTAATTCCACAAACTGTCACCTGATTGTGGCTTTCTCACTCAGTGAAATCCCTTTTCTGAGATTGGTAGTAGCAACCAAGCGAGTCATCTTCCTCCAGATGGTGGACATGGCTAGCAGGACTGTGATTGGCTTTAGCAGTGGCCAATGACTGTCCTCCTCCCCCTGGAAACAGGAACTGCCCCCCCCCCCAGCACAACTGCACCCAATCTGAGAATCGCAGCTACAGCAAAGTTAGAGAACCAAACAATGTTTCCCGACTTTTGCAATGTGTGGGGGCACAGTGCCTCCCCCTCAGTGCAGGGGCGGCATGGGGGAAATTCTGAAATTGGAATGCATTAGGGTCTCACTGACATTTCCCTGCACTGCTCTGTTGATGGGGAGAGAGGGAGCCGAGTTACGGCAAAAGAGGCTTTGTGTGCTGGGGGTTGCTTACCCCTGCTGTACACAAATAAAATGCTAATTGATTTCCCAATGTTATATTTAGTAGATTGATACAAAACTTTAGCAAAACCTTAAAGTGGAACTTCAGTCATTTTCTTTCATCTTTCCATCTATTAAATCTTCTGCCCTCGTTGTTTTAATTTTGGATCGTGAAACTGTTTTATTTTTTTTTGCCAGTAAATACCTTTTACAGCCCACTTCCTGTTTCTTATCTGGTAAAAAGCCTAGGCTTATGACATCATGTACAGCTCTCACTCTTGTGAGAGTTTGCCAGGAAGGGGGGGGGGGGGGGATGAGTCATAAGAGGGCCAATGAGAGCTGGAGGTGTGTCTGTGTAAATCCAGGAAGTGAACAGGCAGCAGCTTCAGCTGCCCAAAGTTAAATTGGTTGCAGCCAGACTCAGTGGAGGGAGATTATTGCAGCATATTTGGCAAGTACAGAATCACAGTATATATAAAATAATATGCAAAGTGGATGTAGGGAAGCTTCAGAATGGCAAAGATGTTTTTACTACAAATTATGTGAGCAGGCTGCAGTTCTTTAATTACTTGTTTCTCCTTCCTCCAGAGATGGAAGGAAAGAAAATCGCTTTTGTTCCCCCCAGAACACCAGAGCTGTTGGCAGAAAAATGCAGAGGGGTTTTTCAGAATAACTGCATAAATGAGGCCTAATTGGTGTAAGTGATGGGCAACCAAAGGCTATTCTATGAATAGTTTTAAGTGAGTGTAAATTGATCACCAATTCAGTTTAAAATGGACTTGAAAGACAAAACATTGTGAATAGATATACAAAAAAAAAATTAGAACTACATTTTACAAGTGATCACATTCCCTCTGTTCTCAGCTGCATAAGAGCTGAGGGAGGAGAAGTAGCACACACACAGTGAAAGGCTGTGTGGGGTGGGGGGAGTCAGGACTGATCATTGGAGGAGAGCAGGCTGAGTTCCCAACATAGCTAGAGAACGGACCAGTGTGTTCTCCTGCTTAAAGCGGAGGTTCACACAAATATTGAACCTCCGCTTTTTGGAACCCCCCCCCCCATTTGGCAACTTTCAGGGGGGAGGGAGGTGCAGATACCTGTCTAAGACAGGTATTTGCACCCACTTCCGGGCATAGACTGCCTACGCCTCTTCCTGTCCCTGCGCGCTGTCAGCTGGGACTCACACGGGTCCCAGAGACAGCAGGGACCATTCAGATTGCGCATGCGCAGTAGGGAACCGGGAAGTGAAGCCGCAAGGCTTAATTTCCTGATTCCCTTACCGAAGATGGCAGCAGCATCCGTGGACCGAGGGGCAGTTCGACCTCAGGTGCTGACATCGCGGGCGCCCTGGACAGGTAAGTGTCCTTATTTTAAAAGTCAGCAGCTGCAGTATTTGTAGCTGCTGAATTAAAAAAAAAATTTTTTCCGTGGGATTTTTTCATACAAGTGCATAGTACAGCAGGCATATATCAGGAATATGAAATGCTGGGCTTACATGTTCTTTAACCCCTTCAATATCAGGCACTTTTGTCCCCTCCTGCCCAAGCCAATTTGTAGCTTTCAGCGTTGTCGCACTTTGAATGACAATTGCGCGGACATGCTACACTGTACCCAAACAAGTTTTTAATCATTTTGTTCCCACAAATAGAGCTTTCTTTTGGTGGTATTTGATCACTGCTGGCATTTTTATTTTTTGCACAACAAATAAAAAAAGACCGGAAATTATAAAAAAAAAAAGTTTCTTTGTTTCTGTTATAAAATTTTGTAAATAAATAAGTTTTCTCCAACACTGACGAGGATGCACTAATGGTCACTGATAAGGTGGAACTGGTATGCAGCAGTGATGGGCATTGATAGGTGGCACTGATGGGCACTAAAAGGTGGCACTGATGGACACTGATAGATGGCACTGCTGGGCATCACTGATGAGGAGACATCTGGCAGGCACTGACTGGCAAGACGTGTGGGCACTGATTGGCATTATTTGGGCACTTACTGGCATCCCTGGAGGTCTAGGGTGGCATCCCTGGTCATCCATCTGTTGTGGGCATCCCTGGTGGTCCAGTGTAGGCATCCATGCGCGGGGGGGGGCTGCGCTGATAAACAATCAGCGCAGACCCCCCCGTCAGGAGAGCCGCCAATCAGCTCTCCTCTACTCGCGTCTGTGCGTCGGCTCTTCCTGTTTACATCGTGATCAGCCGTGATTGGACACGGCTGATCACGTGTTAAAGAGCCTCCATCAGAGGCTCTTTACCAAGATCGGTGTAGCGGTGTGTCAGACTGACACACCACACCACCGATCGCCGCGATGCGCGCCCCCTGTTATCCTGCTGGACGTCATATGATGCCCAGTCAGGATAACTGAACCACCGCCCAGCCGTCATTCTGCTATAGGCTGGGCGGGAAGTGGTTAAAGGACATCTATACTGAGACACATACAGAGGCTGCTGGTGCCCTTAGCTGTCTCTGGCTATCAGATACTGATATACAGTAGAACAAGCATGCAGAGAAAACAGATGGACTAGCTAATCTGCTTGCTTGTTTAAAGTCAGTCCTGACAGGGAATTAAGGCAGGGGGTAGGCAACCTGGGGCCCTCAAGCTGTTGCAGAACTACAAGTCCCATCATGCCTCTGGGAGTAATTGTAACTGCCAGCCTTGCAAATGCCTCGTGGGAAATGTAGCTCCACAACAGCTGGAGGGCCCCAGGTTGCCTACCCCTGCCCTAGACAGTACAAATTTCTTTCCTGCAGCCACAGGTTGCAAGAGAGAAATTTCCACGATTCTCCCGTCAACAGACAGTACTCACAGGAGAGTTCCTCCTGCCGAGCAGTTATCTGTTCTCCCTTACATCAGAGCCTGCAGAGTCCCCCCTTACAGTGAAAGGGAACTCTGTGGACTCTGATTTGAAGGGGAACTCTGTGGACTCTGATGTAAAGGGGGACTCTGATTTGAAGGGGAACTCTGTGGACTTTGATGTAAAGAGGGAACCTTGTTATTAACGTCATATGATTAGAAATGTTATTTAATAGCAGAATATATGTAAAGTTTATACTATTAAAAAAAAATTGCTGTGCGCCGCTAAAGTGTTCGGGTTTGACTTGAAGAAAAGGTGGCAACCCTACTGTTCCATGTCAAGCCAAAAACTTTATTTCCCCAGTTTTGGATAGAATGGGAAGAGTTTCAACTTACTGATTTCTGGGGCTCGGTGACAACAGTTTAGCCAAATAGGCAGTGAGGAAAACTCTGCAGCAGGGACAAATAATTAAACAGCTGGCATGAGTTCTAGCCTTTCCTCTACTCTAATAAATAAACGCCTACTTAATTCTAATGCCCTGTACACACGACCGGTTTTGCCATCGGAATAAACTCCGAAGGTTTCTCCAACGGAACTTCGACAGAATTCCATTCAAGCGGTCTTGCCTACACACGATCAAACCAAAGTCTGACCAAAGTCAGACCGTCCAGAACGAGATGACATACAACACGTACGACGGGACTCAAAAAAGGAATTTCAATAGCCAGTAGCCAATAGCTTCCATCTTGTACTTGCTTCAGAGCATGCGTTTTTGGTCCGTCGGAACAGCATACAGACGAGCGGTTTTCCCGATAGGAATTGGTTCCATCGGAAATATTTAGAACATGTTCTATTTCTAGGTCCGTCAGAATTTTTGAAAATAAAAGTCTGATGAGGCATACACACGATCGGAATATACAATGAAAAGCTTCTGTCTGGCTTTTTCTGTCAGACATTCCGCTCGTGTGTACGTGGCTTAACTGTGTTGCTGGAGAATTCCCCTCTCTTTTTGTTTGGTAAAATGTTAGCAGGACGGGAAGTGAGGGTAAATCTTTGTACTGGAGCTCCATATAGCAGTAAGAACCTGACAGGGGTACTTGTTGTCCTCCACTTTATCCAAAACTAAGAAAAAAAGTTTTGACTGAATATAACTTTAATAGCAAAAATTGTGACCTGAAATTGGTCATGTGGCATCACTTTCCTTCTGTCCATGAGTGTTGTCTACAGTGCTATGCTGGGAAGACACCACAGGCTCCACTCTACATGTTATATATAAAATGTAAACCACAGGCACAGTCTGTAGTTTTTATATCCTATAGAGAAAGGAAACTGCACTTCATTTTAAAGAAACCACTTTAAAAAAATAAAAATCTGAGTTTTAGCCACTCTACTTTTTCCAGTTATATAACATGCATTTCAATAACTCCTGTGGATGTGTACAGTGGATTATGTGTCACCAGCAACTGACAGTAGCCTGCTTGTCTAGAGCACATGTGTCAAATACAAGGGCCAAATGTGGCCCGCCAGGCCATTTCATGTGGCCCTTGCACCCAGAGCTTTTTTTCAGCTGGAATGTGGCGGAACTCTGTTCCACCATTGTCACTTGTAAACAAAGAAGCCTTCTGTGTTTACAAGGACCGCTTTCCTCTCTGCATCTCTTACAGATCCCTGCCTGCCCTGCACTCATGGCAGGGACAAGGGAGATGCAGGCGCAGTGTGGGATTGGGCATCATGCGGTAAGCTGCACTGTGATCTCCATCTGTGCCCGGGTGCACAGATGCTGACCAATGATCTCCCTGCGAGAGAAAGGTGGAGCCACCGACACTGCCGGGAGGTACTAGAGCCAGGCCGGGTAGGTGAGATGCGAGGGAGCTTTTGGGGGTGGGGGGATATGTGTGCAGAGATTGGGGAGAGTGGTGCAGAGGTCGTACCCAAAGAGGGGTGGAAGTGAGATGTGGACAGCCTGTGAAAGAGAGCTGAACCCTGCATACTGTGCTTAGCACACCCTTAGACACTGCACTCTGTGCATAGGGCACCCCTGACACTGCACTATAGTGTGCCCCTGAACTCTACACTTGGTATATAACATACCCCTGAACTCTGCATTCAGCAATTAGGCCACACCCATTTATTAATGCGGTTCAGTGTGTGTGTGTGTGTGTGTGGGGGGGCTGAGTATAAAAGCCATAGGCATGTGCACAGGGTGTGCACCCTAATCACCCCATGTGCATTGGCAATATTGCTCTGTCTGCCAGCAGGAAGATGGGAAAGATCTCCCTCTTACCGGCTCTGCCATAATACGCATTTCTCTTTCACTGTGCCAGTAGGGAGATCAATGTGCCCAGGTCATATATATATATGTAGACACACACATGTGTTTGAGCTATAGGCTACTTTCACACTGGGGCGGGCGGGCGTCAGCGTTAAAGCGCCACTATATTTAGCGGCGCTTTACTGTCGTTTTAGCTTCACTATTCGGCCGCTAGCGGGGCGCTTTTAACCCCCGCTAGCGGCCGAAAAAGGGTTAAAACTGCCGGCAAAGCACCTCTGCATTGATTTCAATGGGCAGGGGCACTTTAGGGGAGGTATATACAGCGCTGCAAAGATGCTGCTTGCAGGACTTTTTTTACCGCCCTGCAAGCGCACTGCTCCAGTGTGAAAGCCCTCAGGCTTTTACGCTGGAGAGACAGGAGAGGCTCTTTACAGGCGCCATGCAGGCGCTATTTTTAGTGCTGTAGCGCCTGTAAAGCGACTCAGTGAAAAAGTAGCCTAATGCCCCGTACACACGATCGGACATTAATCGGACATTCCGACAACAAAATCCATGGATTTTTTCTGACAGATGTTGGCTCAAACTTGTCTTGCATACACACGGTCACACAAAGTTGTCGGAAAATCCGATCGTTCTAAACGCGGTGACGTAAAACACGTACGTCAGGACTATAAACGGGGCAGTAGCCAATAGCTTTGTCTCTTAATTTATTCTGAGCATGTGTGGCACTTTGTGCGTCGGATTTGTGTACACACGATCGGAATTTAACCGATCGGATTTTGTTGTCGGAAAATTTTATAGCAAGCTCTCAAACTTTGTGTGTCGGAAATTCCTATGGAAAATGTGTGATGGAGCCCACACACGGTCAGAATTTCCGACAACAAGGTCCTATCACACATTTTCCATCGGAAGATCCTATCGTGTGTGCAGGGCATTGGGGTGCACACCCTAATGCAATCGGCAGTGCACACCTATGATAAAAGCCCTGGATACATTTATATAGTCTTACAGATACAAATGGCCCTTTGAGGGTAACTATTGTAATGGAAATTTGTACGTTCTGTATATAATTGTATTCTATTTTGTATGTATTGCACACTGCCCTCACTGTGCACACAGCACTAATAATGTTTTCAGTAAATGTTTACATTCTTTCGAGTCCTGATTAGAATAAGCCTGCCTATGTAACGCCCCTTGTTACCATAAATGTACAATTGTAATATTAATGTGATACCTACGTAATCATGTGCATAAAAACCTTCAATTGCGTCATAATAAAGCAGAACAGTTATTTGGAAAGATGCCGAGCGTATCTTTTGTGTCTGTTCCCTACTGCAGTAGTTATTATTAATTTGGAACCACTAATCAATATGAGGATAGGAGTTGCCATCATCAATTTAACCGAGTCAGCATGGCGAGCCAGCCAGGAGGGGATTCCAGGTGACCCTGAGTATCCGAAACGAGGAGCTTGAGACGATCCGGGAATTTCTGATAATCAGCCGGCTGAGGTAAGCCTTTTGCTTACATTTGAGTTATCAGACTTCCTTGATCGGTAAGGCATTTTCGGGACAAAGGGTACCTATTTTACTCCCCTTAATCGAACTGTATTGATTGGTGGTTATATGTTATGTTGTCCCTGTCTATTGTCCATCGGAGTGTTATAGATAAGAAAGGGAAGAATAGTGCTGTTCACAGGTATATGTAGTACATCTGCTAGATAAAGTAGTTTAGAGGCAAGAGGGTATAGGCACATGTAGAGAAGACTGGCCAGTCATTATGGGCATTGAATTAAGTAAGGGAATGAAGGGTAAGAGACCCTCAAAAATGCCCAGCGCAAGAGGAGCGCTATATATGAACTGAAGGTGCAGTTCCGCCTATACTGAGCCCCTAGATTAATGGTTAAAGTGGACAGGGATCCACAATGGGTTACCAAGGTCCACAGGGACTAAGAATCATGCAGAGTAAACAGCTAGAGAAACAGCTATCTATGTGAGCAGGATGGATCAAGGGTGACAATAACACTAGACAGAAAGGGACATTTTCATGTTAAGTTGTGGATGAATTTGGGGTCAGGCACTACAACTAGTAAAAGTCAGAAACAGAGAAATGAGAGGTAAAACAGAATACTTTATATGTTGTCAGAGAGGGAAGATGGGATGAGCACTCTGGCTGCCCATCTGATCATAGAAGCTAGATATAAAAGATATCTGAACAAAATAAGGAAAGCAGAATTTAGGCAGGGAAATATTAAAGAGTTAAAAGAAAGTGAGAGAATGATATGCATGTGTTGTGTACAAATGGGAAAATGTAAGCAATTTTAGAGAGACATTGGTGTATGTGTGTGCGAATGCTGGGACCTTTAGTTCTATTGCTTGTGTGTGTCATGTACGCAGATGTGACCCCCTCCTTTGTGCTCTCATGAACGAATGTGGCTGGGATGAGAGGTTAGTGATAAGCTGGAAGGACACCATGCCAATTTCTGTTTTTTAGACAAAACATTTATAACAAAATGTGCTGGGTTAACGAATCTAATGGTAAACAATGTGATCACAATTATTTTGAATCTGTTTTCCAGACATGGTAAAATGAAGGTTACATTTAACCCTGTATTGCACACATTGAATATCCTTTGATAGTGGAAACACTGCATGTAAAAAAGGGAAATTAAGTAAAATTAAGTAATAATGAGTATTCATTTTTAATATGAGTTTAGCAATTTTATTAATAATATAGATATATTGAAACTGGTTTAGACAACCTTTGGTTGGAAATGAAATCCAGGTTATTGGGGAAATTTGTAAGAATGGGATTAGTTTAGATTAAGATAACAATTTTGTAATTTTACATTTATACAATAAGCCCTTATTGAGAGAAAAAAAAAGATTAGGATGAGGTTGTTATTTGGAATACAGCTGCCATAATATTTAACAAAGCCAAGATGGATGGGATACATAAGAAGTTTTTCTACAAAAATGAAATTTTAAGGTTTTTGATAATAACTTGATGTGCGGTCCATGATGTGAGAGTAATAATAAATAAAAATTTAAATATAACAGACCCATCACATCAAGTCCACACACCCTGTTAGGATAGATGCCACCTGCAGCCAGTTGTTTTATAGTTTTTGATGCTTTCTGGTCCATCATACAGATTGTTGATCCTTTTGTTTTATTTATTTTTATTTTTGAAATCCAAAGCAGAATGTGTGGATTGTGAAATGATGTGCCCCTTTTTCTTGTAAGTACAGTGGTATAAGCAGAAGAATATTTTGGATTTATGGGCATCTCTGCATGACCGCAGGGCATTGTTATCATTTATTATAATATTGCCAGGAAGAAGTTGTCTTTTGAAACATGAAACTGGAGTTCTTACACAAATAGCATGATAGAAAACAAGCCATTGTAATATATTTATGCAAGCTGGACCCAGTAATGAAGGGTTCACCCCGATATATCAGAGCTGTAGCTTTTATGCAAAGGTGCTATTAGACAAAGTTAGATATTGTTTTGGTCAAACATTTAATTTTTAATGGTCCGACATTCTGCGCAGCAAATATACAGCTAACTAAATGTTTGTCTAATGAAAGGTTTAAAATATGAGTTTGTTTATGTACAAATCTAACAATGAAAAGTGCGTACATTTGAATCCAGTCACCTTATTGCCTCTATTGGAGGAGGCTGGAGACAAAGGAAGACATGTGTGTTAAATTGATGGTGTAGAAATCAGCTGCTGTGAGCCCCGTGCAGGACACACTCCCTGAAGACCCAGATATTACATTTTTTGTAGATTTGAGTATTCAGTTTATCACCCAGAAGGATACTCTGTATTCAAAGTCATTGGATCCTTTTCCCCCAGCTCAAGAAGCAGAGCTCCATGTTTTAGCCAAGCTTGTGAGCTATAAAAAGAGTGTATATTTATATAGATAGTCAAGATATAGAGAGCTCTTGGTTCCATTTAAAGGGCCAGAAGTTTGTTTTTACTTCGGCAGGTAAACCAACCAAGCATGCCAAGTTAATTTGATCGGCTGTTTTAAGCCTTCCAGGTTCTTGCTGAGGTAGCCATATTAACTTTCACACATGGAAGCAGACCAGGTGACTAAGGATGCTGCATTTACAGCCCCGGACACTCGCTGGGTCTGTGCAACTCACAGATTCCACCCTAGTTCTGGCCCAGTATAGCTGGGATTAATAATTCAACTTTAAGGACCCCAGAACGAGAAGAACAAGTGGTCCACAGGGGGCAACTTCTTATGAAACAGGACTTTGGAAAAGGTGACCATTTATGTCTGCCAGCCACTCTTTTCCCCCCAGCTTGACACATGGACCGTGTCATCAGTCACAAGCAGTTATGGCTGCCTTAGTAAATGAGCGTGGGATAGAGCCAGGGTTCTCCACAGTTGTTTTTATTACATACCACTTCTTGTTTTACCTGTTACCAAAGGTGTTACCAAAAGCTGAACATCCCTTCCAGAGATCACAAAAAAGATATATCCAGATGCCCAAGTCAGGATCTTACGAGTATGCATTTTGTCTGTATGGACATGTTTTTTGGATGTCCAGTGGCAAATGCTACTGCAAAGGCCACAGTAAAAAGTGTTATCAGAAGTAGTTTGTAAGTACAGAGTGCCAGAAAGTACAGAGAGTAACAGAGGAAATAATTTTTTATAGGAGAGTCCTTAATAGAAGTTTTGAGGTTTTATTTTTACACCCCTTACTGTCTACAATGTAGCGGACAAAGTAGAGTAAGAAACTAGAAAACTTTTGCCTGAATGTTTTCTTATATTTTATGAAGCCCCTAAGGGGGATGTTGGACTCTCTCCCTATGGGATTTTGTTTGGGAGTGTGTTACTCACTTGCTTATATTTTGTCTCAGCAGCTGAAGTCCTTCATTCGGATCTCACAGAGAATGTTACTGATCTTTTAAGGTTTTTTGACAAACTCATTTATGTGTTTTCTCCCCAATTCCAGATCCTAAAAGTTTGGAAGGATCTAAAACTAAAGCCAAGTGACTTGTGGATTGTTAAGAGACATTTATATATAAGGAAATGTTTGGAGACTCAATACAGCATCTATTTCATGTACAGTTTTTGCAAAACTTGAAGGAAAAGTCACCTGGATCCACACCAGACACTGCAAAAATGACTAAATTAAAGAAATCTCTGTGTTTGATTTGTTTCCCTCTTGTGATCACAGTCTAGGGTACTTTTTGATTCAATTACTTTAATTGTAAGGGATATATATATATATATTTGAAAAGTAGTTCAGCCATGTTGAAGTCATATTTGTCTTTTGTACATCTTCAATTTTAGGTAGAATTGTCTGTGTTTACACATGCTGATAAGTCAGCATGCCAACAATTCAGCTAGAAGGCCATTCTGGCCACAGGAGTGTACAGCCAGTACTCTGTAAATATGTCTTATCAATCATTTGTTTTTCACAATGAAAAGTCATTTGGTAATGAAAAAGTTGCTCAGCTATTATTTTCTCCACAATGGAGTTTTTGCTCTTTGGCCAGGACTACCTCCACCTAAGCGTTTGGAGGTTCCAGGTTAAAGGTGATAGCAGGTATGGTTAGTGATCAAAATATTGATCAAAAGAGGGGAGACTGTAATGGAAATTTGTAAGTTCTGTATATAATTGTATTCTATTTTGTATGTATTGCACACTGCCCTCACTGTGCACACAGCACTAATAATGTTTTCAGTAAATGTTTACATTCTTTCGAGTCCTGATTAGAATAAGCCTGTCTATGTAACGCCCCTTGTTACCATAAATGTACAATTGTAATATTAATGTGATACCTACGTAATCATGTGCATAAAAACCTTCAATTGCATCATAATAAAGCAGAGCAGTAATTTAGAAAGATGCTGAGCGTATCTTTTGTGTCTGTTCCCTACTGCAGTAGTTATTATTAATTTGGAACCACTAATCAATATGAGTATAGGAGTTGCCTATCATCAATTTAACCGAGTCACTATAATGCTGATGTGGCCCACAATGAAATTGAGTTTGACACCGCTGCTATCTATAGAGCTAGTGGCATACATTGAGATGTTCTAACAGAATAACTTCTAGAGTTGCAAGAACATTGTTGTCTTAATTCTTAAAGTAAATACTCCCCAGGGGATTTTGTTCCTAGAGCTAACCTCAGGGAAGGAAATCCCTGGGATTTACCAGCCAACTGTGTAAACAGCAGCCTTTCTCACTGCACTCACTGTCCTGGCACAGTGCAGCAAATCTCTCCTTAAAATGACTACCAGGTGTATGCAGATCAGCCTGTGTAAACATTCAATGTACAAAGTGACACATTTTACATATCTATTTTAAGACTGCATTGCCGCCTTTCTTGACAGTAACCTGTGTAATAAATGTAATTAAAATGGTATAGACCTGGATAGCATGTGGTCCTTGCAGATGCTACTGGAGGCTAGACCATAAGCAGCTGTAGAGTACATTCTGACCTTATCATATGACAGTCTCCCTTGCGCTGTTCATCTCACAGTTTTCTGCAATTTTCTGCACAAACATTACTAAATAGATCAAGCCAACCAAGCTTTTGTGATCAAAAACTAATTGACAGTGCTTGAAATTTGCTGTGAGTATGAACAGCTTTACTTTGGCTGATTGACTCGCCTTCAATTCACAAAGCCACGAATGGCTGATAATATTGCTGAGCATAATATTTCTGTTCACACTAATGCGATGAGTTGGTGAACATTAAACAAGTGGGGAAGGTTGGATTTGTGTGTGGCACTATGCAGCTCGCTACACCACATCGCTACGCACGGTGAATAGAGTTTAGTGAAACATGTCATTTTGAGACATTTTAATAAAGTAAAAAAAAAAAAAAAACACACAACAATGGGTGCATGTTAAACAGAGTATAATGTGCCCACTGGTTTGAATAGACCCTAATACACATCAATGTGAGCACAGCATTAGACTAGTGTACACATAACAGTACACACTTCTACCTTTATACAACAGAGAAAGCTTGAACTACCGCTTTAAAATTTCACTTAAAGCTGTAGTATGGCTGTCTTTTAAAGGGTCAGCCCACCCAAATGTATTATTTTAGGTATAGGTGGAACCTGGTGAGTCAGCCCCTGACTTCTTATGTATCAGCAATCAGACCTTCTTCCCATCAATTCCAACTCTGTACTATTCCACACATGGGCCCCTTTCACACATGCGGATCCATATTCAGCCATCCGCTTGCTCAGCAGGGATCGCTCCGTTGATTCCCGCTGAGCCGGCGGATGGCAAGTCCGTCTCTGCACACTGTGCAGGGACGGACCTGTCAGACCGCTCTCCTCTATGGGGTGGACTGGATGATTATGGACCACCTGTCCATTTTCATCCGATCCGCCAATCGATGGAAAATAGGGTTTCCATCCACCTGGATTTTGCGGATCAGATCGGGGCGGATCGGATGTCAGCGAACATGTCAACGTTGACATCCGTCGCTCCATAGAAATGTATGGAGCGACCGTTCAGATCCATTTCGGCGGATCTGAACAGATCACATGTGTGAAAGAGCCCAAAGGGTCCTTTCACACTGGGGAGGTTTGCAGGCGCTATTGCGCTAATAATAGCGCCTGCAAACCCACCCAAAACAGCCGCTGCTTTCACACTGGAGCGATGCGCTGGCAGGACGGTAAAAAAAGTCCTGCCAGCAGCATCTTCGGAGCAGTGAAGGAGCGGAGTGTATACCGCTTCTTTACCGCTCCTACCTATTGAAATCAATGGGATGGCGCGGCTATACCGCCGGCAAAGCGCCTCTGCAGAAGCACTTTGCGGTGGTTTTAACCCTTTCTTGGCCGCTAGCAGGGGGGTAAAACCGCCCCGCTAACGGCCGCATACCGACGGTAAAGCGCTGCTTACAATTGCGGCGCTTTACCGCCGAAAACGGCCCCGCCCCAGTGTGAAAGGGGCCTTAGAGCTCTTAGGCCCCTTTCACACAGGCTTTCTGATCAGGTCCACCTGTCCATTTTTTTTTTTTTTGATCGAACATTCCATTCACCTCTATGGAGCGGCAGATGTCAGCGGTGACATGTCTGCTGACATTCGCAGATCCGATATGATCCTGTCCATGAAATCCAGACAGATGGAGACCCTCTTTTCCATCCGTCTGGAGGATGGGATCGGATGAAAAATGGACAGGCGGTCCGTTTTCATCTGATCTCCTCAATGAGGGGAGCAAGACTCTGACAGGTCTGTCTCAGTACAGTGAGTGGAGACGGACCTGTCATCCACCTGCTCAGGGAGGCTCAGCAGATCTATCCCCCACTGAGCAAAGCGGAGTCCATCGGGGCGGACCGCCCATGTGAAAGAGCCCTAAAGTTTTGACTCCCACCCACCTTGGCATGTTCCAGCATTGCTTGTTGCATTTCCAAAAATAAAAAAAAATGGAAAACCAGCCAGGATAGCAAAACCTCTCACAATGGCCACAGTAGGTGTGAATATCTTGGAACTCAAGTGCAAAGCTCTCATTAATTGAGTCCACACAAGATTAAATAAACTGTCAGGTAGTTTACAGGATAAGTTCACCTTAGCCTGTAAAGCATTGCACCCACGATCAGCAGGGTGCAATGCCCACACAGGATGCACAGGTGTTCCATACATCTGCATGCAGGCACAGCTGCTGGTCCCAATCTGATGGCCGTGTGGGTGCGTGTCCCTGAACACACACTGTTTTGACAGCTGTGTCGGTGCGTGTCTCTGACTATAGACAGTGTGCATAAAGGGAAACGCACCATCCCATCCCGCTCCTTAGCAACCAGCTGTTTAACGCTGGAGGGGAAAAATTAATTATTCTCTATGGAGATGGTTCACATCTCCATTCCAAAATGCATGAAGCCAGAAACTCAAACAAGTTCTGGAAGTTTTTTTTTAGGCAGATTTGGGTGTTTTTCTGCTTTTTATATTAGTGACCTTCTGGCCTGTACAAAATTGTGGCAAAAACGCAGTAAAATTGCGCAACTTTCTGCCTGAAAACGCTACACTCAGGTGTGAGTGGGGCCTTAGGCTGCATTCACACCTGAGCGTTTCAAAGTTGTGCATTTTTACCACGATTTTGCCGCGATTTTGTTGAGGTCACCAATGTAAAAGACAAAAAAATGCCTGTAATTTGCCCCAAAGAAGCTCATGTTCTTTTTTGAGCTTAGGGCGTTTTTCAGGCGTTTTGCTTCAGGTGACAAAACGCTCAGATGTGAATAGGTGCCATTGAAATGAATAGGATTTTTCTTTTTGGGGGTTTTCAGGTGTTTTTTCTGGCGTTTTACGAGCGTAATGCTCAGCTGTGAATGCAGCCTCACTGCTAGATATTTGGCTTTTGTGTACCAGGCATTACAGTTTTGCCTGGAGTTAGACTTGCCGTAACAGCTTTATGCACCCACTGTACACTACAGAATACCTTTAAATAAACTGGCTGTTAAAACATCGTATAGGTAAATTGATGGAGTGTGCTTGATGTGGTCAGCCACACTTTGCAAGTCATATTTGTTCTTTGCACGTCATTATTAAATAAACTCTTATGTCTAGTTAAAGCTTGAGACAGGAGAGGGTTAATTCTAAACTGATAGACCAGCGGGGTGCTCTAAACTGTTTGTGCTGCAATTTTGATTTCAGGCACTCTAATGACTCGCTGTAATCTTTTTATGAGCTCAAGCTGGGTTTACATCCATTTTCATGCAGTAATGTCCTGTGCCTGAGTGCCAGAAAATCTGAATATGTACAGCATAATGTAGATTTTTTTGTAAATGTGGAATAGAAAACAATACATATTTATGTGGGAATAAATGTATTCAACAAAATACACAATATATATATATATATATATATATATATATATATATATATATATATATATATATATATATACATACATACATTATATTGTCAAAAGTATTGGGACGCCTGCTTTTACACACACATGAACTTTAATAGCATCCCAGTCTAAAGCCTCATACACACGATCTGATTGTTAACAGGGGATTGTCTGTTGACAGACTGTTATCCTAAAACCTGACCATTAGTATGCTCCTTCTGACAATTGTTGTCCAACTTTCGGCCATCAAATTTTGGATGGCAGGCTTGTAAATTTTGGGTAGACAGCGGTCTGTTGTCTGATTTTTGTATCGTCAGTGCACAAGTCCGTCACACATAAGTCGAAAGTACAAACACGCATGCTCGGAATCAATGTTCACCAAACACAAAATTAGCAGATGGGGCCCAAAGGGTAGCGCTCAAGAGCTGAAATTCCTCGTAGTACATCACTACGTTCCTGTTTTGGCCGACAATTAGTATGCAAGACAAGTTCCTGGCACACGCCCTTTGGACAAAAATCAGACGCTCGGTTGGCCAACAATCGGATTGTGTACGAGGCTTTAGGCATCCTACACACTATATGAAAATCAGAAGGGAAAAGTCGTAAGACGAGCTGTCTGCGGATTTTTGGATCATTAGTATGGTGCATTCAACAGAAGATTTGACTTTTACATCAGACAAAAGCTGGATGTGCGGGCTATATAATTTTTGTCTGATGTGAACTCGACGTCTGATTTTCAGATGGTCAGTATAGAAATCCATCACACAAAAGTTGAAAGTACAACCTCGCATGCTCGGAATCAAGGAATGACTGGGAAGAGTTGTAAACTACTGTTCGTAATCTAGAATTAACATTCGTGACGCGGCAATTGATGACAAAATTCTCATCTTCTTTGATAATGAAGCTGCTTTGCTGGTGATACAGATATAATTATGCCAAACATATTTTAAAAGGCATTTGTTTTGTACGATGTAAAAATCGCAAATCAACGCTTACCAAACTTCTACTAACATGAAATTAGCAGAAGGGGCCCAAAGGGTGGCGCTCAAGAGCTGAACGTCCTCTTTATACTCTCATAGTACGTCACTAAGTTCGTGTTTGTCAAACGACAATTTGCGGATAGTTAGTATGCTCGACAAAATCCTCCACACGCGTTTTAACAAAAATCAGACGCTCGGTCGTCCAACAATCAAACCGTGTGTACGAGGCCTTAGTACGTAGGGTTCAATATTGAGTTGGACCACCCTTTGCAGCAGCTATAACAGCTTCAACTCTTCTGGGAAGGCTGTCCACAAGGCTTAGGAGTGTGTCTATGGGAATGTTTGACCATTCTTCCAAGAGCGCATTTGTGAGGTCAGGCACTGATGTTGGACGAGAAGTCGTGGCTCGCAGTCTCCACTCTAAAGCCTCATATTCACAATCAGATTTTCGGACGACCATTTGTCTGTTTTTTGTTGCATGCTAGTCTTATGTCGAAAGTGAAGAGGTTACTCACCATACGAACATTC
The DNA here is from genome assembly GCF_042186555.1 of Aquarana catesbeiana. Taxonomy (NCBI): domain Eukaryota; kingdom Metazoa; phylum Chordata; class Amphibia; order Anura; family Ranidae; genus Aquarana; species Aquarana catesbeiana. Next base: position 192,096,783 of record NC_133332.1, on the reverse strand, counting down.
TCATATGACAGAATACAACTTCAGAAGTGACAAAATGAGTTGACTAGTTTTGTATGTATTCTTTTGTTTCTGAGCGTGCGTAGTATTGCTCTTACGATTTTTTCGTACGAAAACAGTACTGATTAAACGAGAATCAAACGTTGAGTTCGCGTACAACAAACATTTCTCCGCACATTCAGATTTTGTCAGATGAAAAACCGGAATTGGCTGTCGAAAGCACCATACTAACGATCCGAAAATCAGCAGATCGTTTGTCAGACTAAATTTTTCTTCTGATTTTCGTATCATGTGTACAAGCCATTATTCATCCTAAAGGTGTTCTATCGAGTTGAGGTCAAAACCTTGCTTTGTTCACTGGTGCGCAATCATGTTGGAACAGGAAGAGGCCTACCCCAAACTGTTACCACAAAGTTTGGAGCATGAAATTATCCAAAATGTCTTGGTATGCTGACACCTTAAGAGTTCCCTTCACTGGAACTAAGGGGCTAAGCACACCGTAATCTCTCCTCCCACCAAATGATTTGGACCAGTGCACAAAGCAAGGTCCATAAAGAGTACTTAACTGGCCAGTAATGAGTCCAGATCTAAATCCCATAGAGGACCTGTGGGGAGATCTCAAAACAACAGTTAGGAAAGGGAACCAATCTGAGAGACCTGGAGCAGTTGCAGAAGAAGAGTGGTCCAAAGTTCCAGTAGAGAGGTGTAAGAAACTCATTGATGGTTACAGGAAGCAATTGATTTCAGTTATTTTTTCCAAGGGGTGTGCTACCAAATATTAAATTGAGGATGCCAATAATTTTGTCCAGTCTATTTTTGGAGTTTTGCGTGGAATGTGTCAGATTTGGCTTTTTGTTTCTCCACTTTTTTGTGTCAATACAAGCAAAAGAAATAAGCATGAGAATGCCTAAGCATTTGTAACTGCAACAATTTTCTGGGAGAAGCAGTGCATTATCTGACAGAAATGCAGGGGTGCCAATATTTTTGGCCATGACTATACAGTATCTCACAAAAGTGAGTACACCCCTCACATTTTTGTAAATATTTTTTACAAAGTGTCAATATTTTGTGTGACCACCATTATTTTCCAGCACTGCCTTAACCCTCTTGGGCATGAAGTTCACCAGAGCTTCACAGGTTGCCACTGGAGTCCTCTTCCACTCCTCCATGATGACAGTGCTGTATTTAGGCCTAGGCCGACAAGGCCCAGGCCTAGGGCGGCACTTTGCGGGGGGCGGCGAAAAAGCCACCCCCACCCGCCTTCCCGAGTCCCGGATCCCGCGGCCTTCTCCCGCACAAATGCAGGCTCCAGCGGCCGGCTTGCTTGGCGGGGGGGAGCGACTCGTGCCCCCATAAGCGGGCGGTGTAATTTGGACAGGCAGAGGTGGATCCTAAAGCTCCGCCCTCTACCCTCCTCCATTCGGCTTTCCTGCATCTCTCGTCTCCCCGGCCCAGGGCGGGGTCTGTCTGATGACAGGAGGAGGAGGAGGAGGAGGAGGAGGAGGAGAGGGGAGAGGGAGAGAGGGAGAGAGGGAGAGAGGGAGAGAGGGAGAGAGGGAGAGAGGGAGAGAGGGAGAGAGGGAGAGAGGGAGAGAGAGAGAGAAGCACAATAATTACAAATTACTATAATTACTCTTGTAATGTGCACATGCATGGGATCACTTTATTGCAATATCATGATCATGAGCACAGATTGGCTGCTTGGGTGCATGTGTCAAGCAGCCAATCTGTGCTCACTATGGAAACTAATATACAGATCATGATATTGCAATAAAGTGATCCACGCTACAAACTCATTAAACAGTCCACCTTCTGTGAAAGTTCATATAGTGCATAAACTTTGCAATACATGAACTTTCACTAAAACCCCTTTCACACTGGGGCATCGGCGCCATCGGCAGTAAAGCACCGCTGTTTTTAGCGGCGCTTTACTGTAGTTTTTGCAGGGGTTTTCGGCCGCTAGGAGGATGCTTTTAACCCCCGCTAGCAGCCGAAAAAGGGTTAAAATTGCCCGCTGCGCTTTGCCGGCGGTGCTGCCGATTCATTTCAATGGGCAGGAGCGGTGAAGGAGCGGTGCTCCTTCATCGCTCCAAAGATGCTGCTTGCAGGTTTTTTTTTTAACATCCTTCCAGCGCATCGCCTTAGTGTGAAAGTACTTGGGCTTTCACACTGAGACTGCTGGGGATCCGTTTTTCAGGTGCTTTACAGGCGCTATTTTTAGCCCAAAAGCGCCTGAAAAACACCTCAGTGTGAAAGGGGTGTAAAGGTGGACTGTTTAATGAGTTTGTAGCATGGATCACTTTATTGCAATATCATGATCTGTATATTAATGACTTTCACTGAATGTGTACTGTTTAATAAGTTTGTATTGATTTCAGCATTTGCAAAGTGCTCCATGCATGCTGAAATCAATGCAAACTCATTAAGACCCCTTTTACACTGGAGGCGTTTTTCAGGCGCTACAGTGCTAAAAATAGCACCTGCATAGCGCCTGAAAAAAGCCTCAGCTGCAAACCCAGTGTGAAAGCCCGAGTGCTTTCACACTGGGGCACTGCGCTGGCAGGGCGTCACAAAAAGTCCTGCCAGCAGCTTCTTTGCAGTGTTGTAGGAGCGGTGAATACACTGCTCCTCCACTGCTCTTGCCCATTGAAATCAATAGGGCAACGCTGCCATACCGCCGGAAAAGAGGCGCCGCATCGGCGTTTTGCGGGCGGATTTACCCCTTTTTTCGGCCACTAGCGGGGCTTAAAACCTCCCTCCCCGCTAGCGACCGAATAGCGCTGCTAAAACGACAGTAAAACAGCGCTAAAAATAGCACCGCTTTACCGCCGACGCCCAGGCGCTTTCAGTGTGAAAGGGCTCTAAAGAGGTTAAGGCTGCACTGATTGCCACTGATTAGGCGGCACTCTTAAGCTGCACTGATAAGGCAGCACTGATATGTTACAGTGATGGGCACTGATGAGGCCGCACTGATGGCCACTGATAACCTGCACTGATGAGGCTGCATTGATGAGGCTGCATTGATGGGTATTGATAAGGGTGCATTGATGGACACTGATGAGGAGGCATTGATGGGCGCTGATGAGGCTGCATTGACGGGCACTGGTGAAGCTGCACTGGTGAGGCTGCATTGATGGGCATTAATGAGGCTGCATTGATGGGCATTGATGAGGCTGCATTGATGGGCACTGATGAGGAGGCATTGATGGGCACTGATGAGGCTGCAATGACAGGCACTGGTGAAGCTGCGCTGATGGGCACTGATGAGGCTGTGCTAATGGGTACTTGCGAGACTGCCCTGATGGGCACTGGTGAGGCTGCATTGATGGGCACTGGTAAGGCTGCATTGATGGGCACCGGTGAGGCTTCGCTGATGGGCACCGGTGAGGCTGCGCTGATGGTCACCAGTGAGGCTGCATTGATGGGTACTGATGAGCCTGCATTGATGGGTACTGATGAGGCTGCATTGATGGGTAATGATGAGGCTGCATTGATGGGTAATGATGAGGCTGCATTGATGGGTAATGATGAGGCTGCACTGAAGGGCAGTGATGAGGGTACCCACTTTTAATGTAGAAAGAGGAAGAGGTGGAGCTCTAAGATGAAAAGGTGGAGCCTAAAAGGGTAGGGGTGTGGTTTACAGATGACAGGGTGGAACTTAAACTGAAAGGGGTGTGGCCCTGACAAGGGGTGTGTCATATTTAAATTAGGGGTGCATGGGTTTAGTCAGGCCTAGGGCAGCACAAAACCTAAATACACCACTGCATGACGACATCACAAAGCTGGTGGATGTTAGAGACCTTGCGCTCCTCATTCCCCCCGTTAGAGGATGTCCCGCAGATGCTCAATAGGATTTTGGTCTGGAGACATGCTTAGCCAGTCCATCAACTTTACCCTGAGCTTCTTTAGCAAGGCAGTGGTTATCTTGGAGGTGTGTTTGGGGTTGTTATGTTGGAATACTGTCCTGCGGCCCAGTCTCCAAAGGGAGGGAATCATGCTCTGCTTCAGTATGTCACAGTACATGATGGCATTCATGGTTCCCTCAATGAACTGTAGCTCCCCAGTGCTGGCAGCACTCATGCAGCCCCAGACCATGACACTCCCACCACCATGCTTGATTGTAGGCAAGACACACTTGTCTTTGTACTCCTCACCTGGTTGCCGCCACACACGCTTGACACCATCTGAACCAAATTAGTTTATCTTGGTCTCATCCGACCACAGGACATGGTTCCAGTAATCCATGTCCTTAGTCTGCTTGTCTTCAGCAAACTGCTTTTTTGTGCATCATCTTTAGAAGAGGCATCTTTCTGGGATGACAACCATGCAGACCAATTTGAGGCAGTGTGCGGCGTATGGTCTGAGCACTGACAGGCTGACTCCCCACCCCTTCAACCTCTACAGCAATGCTGGCAGCACCCATACATCTGTTTCAAAAAGACAACCTCTGGATATGACACTGAGCATGTGCACTCAACTTCTTTGGTCGACCATGGCGAGGCCTGTTCTGAGTGGAACCTGTCCTGGTAAACTGCTATATGGTCATGGCCATGATGCTGCAGCTCAGTTTCAGGGTCTTGGCAATCTTATAGCCTAGGACATTTTTATGTAGAGCAACAATTTTTTTTTCAGATCCTCAGAGAGTCATTTGCTATGAGGTGACATGTTCGGCCGGCGGTCCGGTACAAGATAAAAGTGGTCTCTGCAGCGGATTCGCCGCAAGATCACTTTTATTGGCGGCGAGAGAGGGGCCCTCCCGCCGCAATCCGGTGCCCTCCGCCGCTTACCGGAGCCGTCGGCGGAGGCGATCCGGTCCTCTCGGCAGCTGCGCATGGAGACAAGTGAGGGGAAGATGGCCCCCACCTGTCTCCATGACACTGCAGGGCGGAAGGGACGTCAAAACGTCATTTCACCCATAGCTCTTAAAGGGCCATTTTTTTTTTTTAAATGACAATTTTTTTTTTTTTTTTACTGCATTTTAGTGACTTCAGTGACCCCAGATCTCATATTTAAGAGGTCCTGTCATGCTTTTTTTCTATTACAAGGTATGTTTACATTCCTTGTAATAGGAATAAAAGTGACACTTTTTTTTTCAAAAAATAAAAAATAAAAGGTAAAATAAATAAGAAAAATTTTTAAAAAATTTTTAAACGCTCCCCGTCCCTTCGGGGCTCGCGTACAGAAGCGAACGCATACGTGAGTAGAGCCCGCATATGAAAACGGTGTTCAAACTACACATGTGCAGTATCGCTGCGATCGGTAGAGCGAGAGCAATAGTTCTAGCCCTAGACCTCCTCTAATGCAAAACATGCAACCTGTAGAATTTTTTAAATATCGCCTATGGAGATTTTTTAGGGTAAAAGTTTGTCGCCATTCCACAAGCGGGCGCAATTTTGAAGCGTGACATGTTGGGTATCAATTTACTCGGCGTAACGTTATCTTTCACAGTATAAAAAAAATTGGGCTAACGTTACTGTTGTCTTATTTTTTAATTAAAAAAAGTGTATTTTAAAAAAAAAAAAGTGCGCTTGTAAGACCGCTGCGCAAATACGGTGTGACAGAAAGTATTGCAACGACCGCCATTTTATTCTCTAGTGTGTTAGAAAAAAAAATGTATAATGTTTGGGGGTTCTAAGTAATTTTCTAGCAAAAAAAAAACAGTTTTTAACTAGTAAACAACACATCTAAAAAAAGAGGCCGGTCCTTAAGTGGTTAACACACCTGCTCCCCATTCATACCAGAGACCTTGTAACACTAAAGAGTCACATGACACCGGGAAGGGAAAATGACTAATTGGGTCCAATTTGGACATTTTTACTTAGGGGTGTACTCACTTTTGTTGCCAGCTGTTTAGACATTAATGGCTGTGTGTTGAGTTATTTTGAGGGGACAGCAAATTTACACTGTTATACAAGCTGTACAGTCACTACTTTACATTGTAGCAAAGTGTAATTTCTTCAGTGTTGTCACATGAAAATATATAATATAATATTCACATAAATGTTCGGGATGTACTCACTTTTGTGAGATAGTGTGTGTGTGTGTGTGTGTGTGTGTGTGTGTGTGTGTGTGTGTGTGTGTGTGTGTGTGTGTGTGTGTGTGTGTATATATATATATATATATATATATATATATATATATACACACACACACACACATACATATACACACACAGTGGGGAAAATAATTATTTAAACCCCTGTAGATTTTGTAAGATTGCCCACTTACAAAGAAATGAAGGGTCTATATTTTGAGGCATAGGTGTATTTTAAATGATAGAGACAGAATATCAACCAAAAATCCAGAAAAAACACAATACAAATATAAATTGAGTTGCAGTTTAGTGAGTAAAATAAGTATTTTATCCCCATCAACCAACAATAATTCTGGCTCCCACAGAGTAGCTACAGTATGTAATCATGTGGTACATTAGTCCTGATAATTTAAGAAGGCGCTCCTAACAACAACTCATTATGTGTATAAAAGACACCTGTCCACAGAATCTCTTTCTTCAATCCAAACCTCACGGTCATGGGCAAGACCAAAGAGCTGTAAAAGGACATCAGGGACAAGATTGTAGACCTGCACAAGGCTGGAATGGGCTACAAGACCATCAGCAAGAAGCTTGGTGGGAAAGAGACAATTTTTGGAGCGATTATTCGCAAATGGAAAAAATACAAAATAACCATCAATTGCCGTTGGTCTGGAGCTCCATGCAAGGGTTCTGTCAGGGCTGGGCTCAGCCCTTTCTTCTCAGAGCTAGCCTCTCAGCTGTCGGATAATTGACAGCTCTTATCTCTCCACAGTTACTCAACTGTTGATGATATCCTGCTCGTCAGTCCTGCCTACTTAGTCTGTCCAGCCCAGAGGATCTCTGCCTTCGCCTTGATCAACATCACAGAGACGCTCTCCTGCATTCCTGTTAAAGACTTGCTTGGCTGACATCCCTTCTGGCTCCAGATCCTGCTTGCTGTTTTACTACGCTCATCTCCGGCTCCCTGACGTTTGGCTTGTCTAACTATCCGTTCCGGTTCCTGAACTCTGGATATGTTTTGACTACGTTTGTTCTATTTACTTTTATTATTAAACAAGTGTGATTTAACTGTACTTCTGTCTCAGTCTGATTTCATGGATTCTGACAAGTTCACCTCATGGGGTAAGGATGATCATGAGAAAAGTGAGGGATCAGCCCAGAACTACATGGGAGGAGCCAAACAAACCATTGGTAACACAATGCCAATGAACATTTAAATGATTTAGAGAAGGATTGGGAGAAAGTGCTGTGGTCAGATGAGACCAAAATTTAGTTCCTTGGCATTAGCATAACTTGCCGTGTTTGGAGTAAGCAAATGCTGACTATGACCATAAGAACACCATCCCTACAGTCAAGCACAGAGATGGAAACATACTTTTTGGCTGTTTTTCTGCTAAAGGTACAGGCTGACTTTGCTGCATTGAGGGGCCAATGGATGGGGCCATGTATTGTAAAATCTTGAATGAGAACCTTCTTCTCTCAGAACACTGAAGATGGGTAGTGGATGGGTCTTCCAGCATGGCAATGACCCAAAACATACCACCAAGGCAACAAAGGAGTGGCTTAAGATCTCCAGACCTTAAAGTGGAGACCTTAAGACCTTAAATCTCCAGACCTTAAAGTGGTTATAAACCCTTTTAAGTGACTTTTACATATAGGTAAGCCTAGAATAAGGCTTACCTATAGGTAGTGGAAATATCTCCTAAACGTGCGCCGTTTAGGAGATATTTCACTTGTACAGCGCCGATGTCATCATCGGCGCATGTACTGTGAGGAAACGGACTACTGTGCCGTTTCTTTCCCTAGCGCATGCCGTGACTGATGGCTCCCATGCGCATGCGTGGGAGTGACGTCACGCGACTCCGGCCAGTCACAGAGCCGAAATCCGCGGCACCGGAAGGAAGATGGCCAAAGATGGACACGGTCTGCACAGGGGACAGCACGGGCTTCGTTTGCATGTAAGTGTCATATAATGGGCTAGTTTTGCTTGGGGATCAAATACTTATTTTACGCACTGAACTGCAACTCAATTTACAACATTTATATCATGTGTTTTTTTTCTGAATTTTTGATTGATTCCTGTCTCTATCATTAAAAATACACCTATGATAAATATTATAGACCCTTCATTTCTTTGTAAGTGGGCAAACTTACAAAATCTGCAGGGGATCAAATAATTATTTCCCCCACTGTATGTATGTATGTGTGTATATATATATATATATATATATATATATATATATATATATATTATGGCTGTTACTGATTAAAATTTTCGTGTTCGATTAATCAATTTCTTTTTTAATCGATTAATCGACTAATTTCGATTAATTATAACGCACATACAGATCCAACTACTTTTAGCTGATCTCCTTGCATTGCAACTCTGAATTAGTCAGTGGTAAATGTGGTATACACTACATACAATCACCCGACACTAGTTAGTTTCCACAAACAATGACTTAACACTTTAAAAAAAAACTTTTAAAAAAAATTTTAAGGAGTCTTTTAATAGTAAATTTGTTTTTAGGGTGGACCTCCACTTTAACAAGACAATTTCAAACTTGCAGCTCAATTGCTTGCTATCTGGGCAATGTCTCCAATGGGTATACCAGTCCTGTTGACAACCATCTAAAATGGGAATGCCATTTCACTTCCCGTTGTGTCTCTGGGACAGGAAGTGAAATGAAAGCTCCACACTGGGATACACAAGGCAAAGCCTAAACCGAGAGGTGTTTTCTCTCTGCATGACCAAATCTAAAATTAAATACATATTCAAGCTGTATATATACTTTAAATCACCACAATTCCTCCACCACAATTGACCTGTGCAGTACAGAGAACACACTCACCTTCATAATGCCTTCCAATGCTTGTTTATTCCCAGCAAGGGTCACGTATCATCAGCATGGGGCGTGTCCGGCCAATCACGAAACTGGCTCGCAGCCACACCTCTGCAATTCGCGGACACGCCCACTCGGTCGAAGCCTTTCAGGCCATGATTGGATCGGTCAGGCGCCTGCTGTATTCCATTACTTTACCATTGTCCAGCGTGGGCACCATCAATGACTGGGGAAGGGGGAGGAGTCCGGTGACGTCAGTGTCCGTGACGTCACCGGATCTCCGACGGAACTCCATGAAGACCCGGAAGCCAACGGAGAGGTGAGTACCGATCAAAAGAATTTTGGTTGATCAAAAAAAATGAATGATTAAACGAGGAATTAATCGTTAATTTCCGCAGCCCTAATAAATATAAATATATATATTACACACACACACACACACAGTATACTGTATATATCGCATTTTACCCTTCTGGTTTATTAACATAAATTTTGCAGTGAAATTTACTGTCTGGAACTTAGTAAAGAAAAAAAGATTTTATACTTACCTCACCCCTGTCTTCTGCCCCCAGGGCCAAGGTTACGATGATGTCATGGTCCTTCCAGAAAGATCCTGGGGTATACAGAGGAGCCCATGTTTTGCAAAAGGATGCTCTTGCAATGGACTGGAGTCTTCTCATGATATTTGGGCTGCTCTGCATTCCCCAGTGCTGTAAAAGACAGGGTTAAGGTATGCATTAAATATCAAACAAATATACTAAAATACAATCCAGCATTAGCAGCGCTCAAAATCCATTTAACAAGAGTCCATGATAGAAGCCGTCCAAATATTCAAAGGACTTAATCATATATGAAAAAAAATAAATCAATGAAAGTTCATCCATGTGCTTCCATGCGATTTGTATCTTATATTTTGACTGTCACCGCACCTTGTGAATTAACACCCCTATGGTCATGAACTCACCAGATGAATGGTGATAGTGAACCCGTATGATGAAGCCTTCACGTAGCAGTAAACACCGCTCCTTCCATCACCTAATAGATTTCTCTCACGGCGGTGTACCAGGGTTGAGCTTGACCGTTGATAGACTGACTGGATAGCTATGTAGTCATACCCTGACGTACGTTTCGTTATTCCTTCGTCATAGGTGCCCCCCCATTCATCTGGTGAGTTCATGACCATAGGGGTGTTAATTCACAAGGTGTGGTGACGGTTGAAATATAAGATACAGATCGCATGGAAGCACATGGATGAACTTTCAATTATGTATTTATTTTTCATATATTATTAAGTCCTTTGAATATTTGGACGGCTTCTATCATGGACTCTTGGTAAACGGATTTTGAGCGCTGCTAATGCTGGATTGCATTTTAATATATTTGTTTAATGTTTAATGTGATTATAGTAGCTGCCAGATTATATTATAATATTGGATGTTTTTTCCCATAAGTGCTAGGGGTGGCTTGGTGCGTTTACTTTTGTATTCTTACTATTCCACAGATATTTTATAATATCAATTAAATATCACTTTTTTCTTTACAGGTAAGTTATGGACCTAATATAAGCAGGCGATTTATGCAGGGGGAGGGAACAGGACAGTACTATACGTGAACCTTGCTTCACACTGGAAGGTCTGCTTTAAACATAACTAAAGTCTGAGTTACTTTCCTTAGCTCCAATGGTCTGACACCTGCGAGGCCCCTTGCCAGCACCCGCATTCCCTACAACAATGATTTCATTTTTGGTGAGCTACTCCCCATGGAGTCACATCTAAAGGGATGAAGACCCTGCCACTTTCCTCATTAGAACATTGCAAGTGCACCAGCTGATGAATAATTATACCGTTAAATTCACTTTCTACATGGTCACAAACAGCTACAGGATTTCTTCAGAATGCCAAAAGGTAGGAATCTGCAACCAAAGTTTGTTAAAATCCTTGCAATGTACATAGATCACCCAGAGGGGAATGTATTTTTTCTCCACAAAAAGTGGAGTAGAGCACCAACTTCTGTCACGTGGGTGAAAGTATTCTCTGCCCTGTGCAGGTTCCAAGTCATGGCGATCTATCATGTATGCATTTGTCAGCATACATCCCATATAAACATTTTCTGCAATTGTGAAAAGACCAGATTGTATATGCATATCTGAGAGGTCTACAAAATTTATGGCCAGCTTCAGCAGAGAGTGCATATTTTTTTTTTACTTTCTGTCAAGTCAAAAGCCAAATTTTAGGTGTTATTATTCACAGAAGCAGATAAAACGTTTCTAAAATCCTCACAATCTAGCAATGGACCTACATTCATCTAAATCTAAAGGACTGTGATTAACAAGCCATTAAATCCTTCTTATTTTCATGCTAATGTCTATACCCCCAAATATCCCTTTTAATGCAGAGCAAACAGCAAGTAATTAACAGGGATGAATTGTCTGTTTTCCTTCCATTGTGTTCATCTATTTACAGTTGTTTGAATAATGGTAATTCCCTGTGCTTAATTGAGAAGTCATTTTATCTACTCCTGACTGTCTTTAGCCCACGTGTTTACAATTAGACTAAACTCAAAATGAAGTACAAATAGTAAATCTAGTCTGTTGGTAAAAGCTGCCCAACGGCTTTAATTTCCTTATTTCTACAATGATAAAACCTTAGCAGATGACCACACAGAAACCTATCATATGTGTGCGTTCAAAAACATACTATGGTGTTCACCACAAAAAAAAAAAAAAAAATGTGTTCAACTGTCTTTGTCACCAATGTTTTCATCAATATCTGCAAACTAAATCCGCTTATTTTTTAAGCTTTTTTCTACACTGGGACCTCCAAATCCTTTTGATTGGTTGCCTGCTTTTGTACCCTCTTCTAATCTTCCATGTTCCTCTCTCAGTATTAGCCCCCATTCACATCAGCACGATTTGGCGTGCAATTTGACATGTCAAATTGCATGCCAATGTGCAACCTATTGCTGGTGTAGCGCTGGTAGATTTACAATCTACCGCAGATTAGGTAAATTTAGTAAATTGGGTGTTAGGAAGGTTAAAAGTTTGCCTCTGTTCCAGCTTGGCTGACGTTGTGTGTGCTTCCATGCTGACCGGTGGGTGTTGCTGTTACCATTAGTCAGTGTTGGAAGGGCAACGTGTCGAAGTGTATAGATGCTCCTCTGTCTCGGAGACAAGCTCGGTGGAGGTGGTCCTCCGAGTTGCATTCTGGGAAGGGGGTATTTGTGGGACAGACGCCATGTTTTAGGGTCGTTTTACAGCCACCTGCTGGCCCTCCTGGCCGACAGGTATGCGTTAAGGAGCTACCTCGTGGTCCTCCGATCGGGAGGCCCACGATGCTGCGGCGCAGGGGTGGGTCCAGAGGCTTGTCTGGGGCCTACCTCCGCGACTGAGGAATGGTCCTGAGCTGTCGGTCCTGTGCGACGAAGCTGGACAACCGAGGAGATCCCAGGGGAGGACCCGTCTTGGAGAGATCACGCAGCGTGCTGGTCTATAGAGGGGCCTGGTGACTCGGTTGCAGGACGTATCCAAAAGAAGTAATTTTACAGCATAGTGTCGCCGGTTCAGCTTAAAGGTTCAGGCACTGTGACTGACTGTTCACTGCAGAAGATCTGATACATCCTGTGGCAGAGGATCGTGCAGATTTACCCCCCCAAGTAAGTCTGTGGCAGAGACTTTAGATTCGTGCTGCGTACTGGCTGCTAGACCGGTGAGAGAGGCCTATTCAAACGAGCAAAGAGTGTGTCCCACAAGGGGAGCGCATTCCATCCAATTACCTGAAATCTACCGGGACATTTGTTGCTAAGATATTAGAAGAAGATATTTGAGTTTCTCCTGAAAGTTTCCTTTTCCACCTCTTTCTTGCTACTTCCTAAAGTTTGACTGTTTAATAAAGCATTGAAAACGTACTCCAGTGTTGGTGCATGTGTCTCCAGCAGTAAGCTCAACGGAACCTCTAGACCCGGTGCCAGTGAAACAGAGGGAAGCAAAGTGAAGGTAACAGACCCGCTTAAACCAGCAGCTCCACCGTGAGTTATTGCTACACTGGCAACAGCACTTTGCCAGTCGGTGCGACGCCAAGTTTGCGGCACCGATTTCCAAAAGTACTGTATAGGCATGTAACACTCACTTTTTCAAAATGAAAATCGGGTGCAAATAGCATGTGAGTATTATACGGCAATACTTCAATTTTAGCTGCCTCGGAGGGGGCAGGGAGGGGGTGGGATGAGCATCGTCAGATTACATGCAGTGAGAATCTCCTGTTTACCTGGCGGCCTCTGTAATAGGAAGTCCCATCTCCTGGGCCGCCATTGAACCACTGTTCTGTCTATCATAGGAGATTCTCACTGTATGTAATCTGTCAGCACTCGTCCCGCCCCCCTCCCTGTCCCCTCTAGGCTACAGATGAGCATTGATCAGGCTGCATTGATGGCAATGGTGAGTCTGCTGCATGGATGGCAATGGTGAGGCTGCTGCATTGATGGCAATAATGAGGTTGTATTGATGTGGACTGATGAGGCTGCATTGATGGCACTTGTGAGGCTGCAGATGGGCATTGATCAGGCTGTGTTGATGGCAATGGCGAGGCTGCTGCATTGATGGCAATGGCGAGGCTGCTGCATTGATGGCAATGGCGAGGCTGCTGCATTGATGGCAATGGCGAGGTTGCTGCATTGATGGCAATGGTGAGGTTGCATTGATGTGGACTGATGAGGCTGCATTGATGGCACTTGTGAGGCTGCAGATGGGCATTGATCAGGCTGCATTGATGGCAATGGTGAGGCTGCAGATGGGCACTGACCCTTATTTTGCTTCAAAGTTCCTTATTTAAATTTTTTTTTCCTGAAACTTCCCTCTTAAAATGAATGTGCGTGTTATACGCTGATAAATACGGTAGTTCCTGCACTACTTTTGGCGACTTCAGTGGCGAATTCAATAGACATCATGAACCCGCACAGATGTCTGTCAAATCGCCCCCAAACTTGTACTGAAATGCTGAACTTGCATGATTTCAAACCTGTGTTCAGTCTGAATGTACTCTTAAAATAGAACTATAGGCAAAACTTTTTTTTTTTCATTTTGGATGGAGTAAGGGAGGGTTATAACCCCTGTAAGATTTATTTTTTGCCATCTGTGTCCCATTGCAGATTTCCCTTCACTTCCTGTCCCATAGCCAAACAGGAAGTGAGAAGAAATACCAGCAAATTAAGGGAATTCCTTGGGGACCCCTAGGTCACCAGAACTACCTTTATTACTTTTCTGGGCACAACTCAAAATTTTGGATTTTCTTTTACTTTCATGTCAATAATAATGGTAAACTAGACAAATAGACGGGGACACAGACAGCAATAAAAACGGACAGGGGGTTCTATTCCCTCCCAACTCTATCCAAAACTAAAAAAAAAAAGTTTTGCCTTTAGCTATACTTTAAGCCAAAAAACATTCCCAAAACATATTCAAAGCAGAACTGAAGGCATTTCAGCCCTGGTTCACATTGATGCTACTTTGAAAACACGCTACTTCACTTGAAGTAGCACGATTTCTAAGTAGCAAGGTCAGCGCGATTTACGGTGCTACTTGATAGACATTTGTGTGGCTTCATGCCCAGATGTCTATTGAAGTCGCACCTGAAATCGGCAAAAGTAGTGCAGGAACTACTTTTGCAAATCGGTGCGTCGCACCGATTGGAACACTGTCATTGCCTCCAATAGACTGTGACTTGTCATGAGATTTGATCTCTCAAATCACATGACAAATCACTCCAATGTGAACCTAGGCTTACAAAAAGTTGTGAGCAGGCATGCTATTTATCATAGAAGAGGCATACAATGTCCCTTCTGAAATAAAATACAACTTCTCGCCTGCTCGCAGTCTTCTGCGTCATGTAAACTGAGCTGCACATGCATTTTAAGATTTGTGGGGGTGCCATTAAGAATTAATGGCAGCCCTGTGCATCTGCAAAAGAGCAGAGCGTTTTGCCTGATGGTGCCAGAACCTGTGTAAATAGATTTACATGTATTCCCATAGCCACATGAGCAGGAACCTGGCCTAAGCCCTGGCTCACACTGCTGCGACTTATCATGCGACTTGCGACAAATAGAGTCACATGACAAGTCAAAACTCATTCATTTCAATGGGTGCTGTCTTGACCAATGTGACTCAAGTAAAAAAAAACAAAAAGGTTCCTGCACTACTTTTCTACAGCTTTGGTGTGACTTGACTGCTATAGATTACAATGTTGAATCACAATTGTTGCAAGCAAGTCACACGACTTTGAGTTTGCAGCACTGATGCTCATGCAGTTTTTGACTTTGCATGCACATTTCTAACATAAAACAGCTCCTGCTGCATCCTCCCACCTTGTGATTGATTTGCTACAAAGTTCCAATGTTGCAATAAGAAGATCTCTGGGGAGGAAACTCTTCCTCCTGTTATTCATCTTCTAAGCCTAATTGAAAGTCGAGGTCTGCTTTTCAATGATAAAAGATATGGCACTTAAATAAAAAAAATCTAAAGTACAGTATATTGTGACATATCAGGAATTTATTCATATGGACTTGTACTGAGTTGCTGAAAGGTCAACTTTATTTCCTCAGTGAAAATGAAAAAGGAATCTAAAGCTGGGTTGCCAACCGCCAGTAAATTTACTGACAGTTTGTAAAGAGCAACAATTTTTTTTTACAACTGCCAGTAAATATCAGGGGCTAATAATTTCATGCTGTGTTGACTTTTTAAGTGTAAATCAAGCAAATGACTTTGTTATAGGTATTGTCTGTGTTTCCATATCATGTTTATACTGTTCAAATATTCATTGTGTTAGTTTTCAATAGGAGTTCTGTAAATTTCACGGGTTGCCAGTAAAAAAACGTGCTCCGCCAGTACATTTTCGGTGTTTTGTAAGTAAAAAATGCTACGGGAGTTTGGCAACCCTGATCTAAAGCCTAGTATACAGGATGAGATTATTGGATGAATGATCATCCGATTTTTATTTTTTTGCATGCTAGTCTCCATATCGAAAATGAATACCGTATTTATCGGCGTATAACACGCACCGGCGTATAACACGCACCCCAATTTAGGAGGGAATTTTAAGGAAAAAAAACTTTTAGGAGGGAAGTTGAAGGGAAAAAAACTTACATTTAAATGCCCTTCATTGCAGCCTTGTCAGTGCAGCCATGTCAGTGCAGCTTTGTCAGTGCAGCCTTGTCAGTGCAGCCTTGTCAGTGCAGCCTTGTCAGTGCAGCCTTGTCAGTGCAGCCTTGTCAGTGCAGCCTTCCCCAGTGCAGCCTTCCCCAGTGCAGCCTTCCCCAGTGCAGCCTTCCCCAGTGCAGCCTTCCCCAGTGCAGCCTTGTCAGTGCAGCCTTCCCCAGTGCAGCCTTCCCCAGTGCAGCCTTGTCAGTGCAGCCTTCCCCAGTGCAGCCTTGCCCCAGTGCAGCCTTGCCCAGTGCAGCCTGGGATCCCCTGTTCCTGCTTCCAGGGCTTCAAAATCGCGGTCCGCGATTTGAAAATGGCGCCGCCGGCGCCGAAGTACACAGAGCCGGTCCTCGGCTCTTTCCGGCGGCTCTCGTTTACTTTCGGCTCCACTCGTAGTCCCGAGCGGAGCTATCCGAGTAGGTTCGGATAGCTCCGCTCGGGACTACGAGTGGAGCCGAAAGTAAACGAGAGCCGCCGGAAAGAGCCGAGGACCGGCTCTGTGTACTTCGGCTCCGGCGGCGCCATTTTCAAATTGCGGTCCGCGATTTTGAAAATATGACAGCTCGGGATCGGCGGGGATCGGCGTATAACACGCACCTGCGACTTTCCCCTGATTTTAAGGGGAAAAAAGTGCGTGTTATACGCCGATAAATACGGTAATTTACTAAAGTTCATAAATCCTCGTACGACAGATGCAAAATTTGGAAGTGATGTAATGTTTTCGTATTGTATTTTCAGACGAAAACTATACTGATTAACCACTTGCCGCCCGCCATATAGCAGAATGACAGCAGCAAAGTGGTTGTGATATCCTGACCGGACGTCATATGATCAGGATAACACACACAGGGGGCGTGCATCGCGGTGATCGGAGGTGCTGTGTGTCAGTCTGACACACCGCAACTCCGATCGTGGTATAAAGCCTCTGACAGAGGCTTCTTACCACGTGATCAGCTGTGACAAATCACAGCTGATCATCGCGTGAACCAGAAAGTGCCGGTAAACGGCTTTCCTCAGTTCATGCTGACAGGGAGAGCCGATCTGCGACTCTCCCTGTCAGAGGGGGGGTCTGTGCTGATGATCAGCACATTATCAGCACAGCCCCCATCAAATGGTGCCCATTAGCTGCCAATCAGTGCCCAACACCTGCCAGGCTGTCCCCATAATAAACGCCTGTCAGTGCCCCCAACAGTGCCGAACAGTGCCAAAAAAAGTGCCAAAAAGGCATCAGTGATGCCTGTCAGTGCCCCATCAAAGTGCCAATCAGTGCCACTCAGTAATGCCTGTCAGTAGCTCCTCATCAGTGCTGCCTATACAGTGCCGCCCCATCAGTGCCCTTCAGTGCCCCCTATCAGTGCCCATCAGGTTTTTTTTTTAAATTGTCTCTCTTTTTTTTGTTTATAGCGCAAAAATTAAAAACCGCAGAGGTGATCAAATACCACCAAAAGCTCTATTTGTGGGAAGAAAATGATAAAAATTTAGTTTGGGTACAGTGTTGTATGACCGCGCAATGGCCATTCAAAGTGCGACAGCGCTGAAAGCTGAAAATTGTCCTGGGCAGGAAGGGGGGAAAGTGCCTGGTATGGAAGTGTGTAAACGAAAATAGGACAATCTGGTATCATACGAGAAACATTTTCGTATTTGTCCCTTCAGAAAGTTTCGGACGAAAGCAGTGTACGAACGATCAGATTACGTATGATCGCATTGAAAGCTGTATTTTTTGTAAAATATTCATATGTGTACGGGACTTTACTGGTCACTTTGAGACTCTGCTCTGCCTTTGTTTCTTTGAAAGCTCCCATGGTCTCTGAATATTTGTTGACAAAGTAATTACATATATTTATATGTCGTTAAGCCTTATTCAAAAATAATTTACAAAGCATGTTTGTCTGCTGTAACTGGTGAAAGAACTAAAAAATATCTGTGCTCATATCCAAAAAGCATTGGATATGAAAAAAAAATGAACTGTAATGGCATCCCAGTCTTAGTCCGTAGGGTTCAATATTGAGTTGGCCCACCCTTTGCAGCTATAACAGCTTCAACTCCTCTAGTAAGGTTGTTCACAAGGTTTAGGAGTGTGTTTATGGGAATGTTTGACCATTCTTCCAGAAGCGCATTTTGTGAGATCAAGCACTGATGTTGGACGAGAAGGCCTGGTTCACAGTGTCCACTTTGATTAATTAAAGGTGTTCTACCGGGTTGAGGTCAGGACTCTGTGCAGGCCAGTCAAGTTCCTCCACCCCAAACTCGCTCATCCATGTCTTTATGGACCTTGCTTTGTGCACTGGTGTGCAGTCATGTTGGAACAGGAGGGTGGACAAAATAAAAAGTCGCGCTAATCAGTGAAAAGATCAATTGACATATGTTTCCAATAGTAAGTGCCAAAATTATTATAATAAGTGACACAAAATGAAGGTTAAAGTGCAAAATTAAATGCATCAAACTATAAGTTATACAAAATGAAGTGTGAAAACACAGAAACAATTGTGCAATGTTGAGAAAAAAGAAATTAAAATTAAAATTAAAAAAATGTCCAATAGCTAAGTGAAAATACAAAAAAAGGGATAAAAAAAACCCCAAAATGAATCAATGTTAACAAAGGATGAATCCATATGGTGAACCATAAAAAGTCCAATAAAGATGTTGATCCAGAAAGTGATGTAATGTGAAGTTCCACACTCAAGTGACAAGTGAAAAGGTATATCCTCCACCACAGAAAAAGCTGACGCTTACCAGAAATCGGTGGTCCCTTGTTGCAGGGGACCACACTGAGCGAGTGGCTATAACCCCAGCCGTGTGTAGGCTCCTTCGGACATTTTCCATCGGAATTTTCGACAACAAAAATTTGAGATCTGGTTCTCAAATTTTCCGACAACAAAATCCGTTGTCGGAAATTCCGATCGTGTGTACACAATTCCAACGCACAAAATTCCACGCATGCTCGGAATCAAGCAGAAGAGCTGCACTGGCTATTGAACTTAATTTTTCTCGGCTTGTCATACGTGTTGTACGTCACTGCGTTCTTGGCGTTCGGAATTTCTGACAACATTTGTGCGACCGTGTGTATGCAAGACAAGTTTGAGCCAACATCCGTCAGAAATAAATCACAGGATTTCATTGTCGGAATGTCAGTAGTGACAATAAAAAGACTTTTAAATTACATTGACATGTTAAAACCTTTTTGAGTTTGTAGTAATTGTATTTATATAAAGTTTAAAGAGGAACTGCAGTCCGCTCACATAATTTGTAATAAAAACATCTTTGCCATCCTGAAGCTTCCCTCCAACCACTTTGCATATTATTTTATATATTCTGTGATTCTGTACTTGCCAAATATGCTGCAGAAATCTCCCTCCACTAAGTCTGGCTGCATCCATTTTGACTGTGGGCAGCTGAAGCTGCTGCCTGTTCACTTCCTGGATTTACACAGACACACACCTCCAGCTCTGCAGCTCTCATTGGCCCTCTTATGACTCATCCCCCCTCCCTTCCTGGCAAACTCTCACAAGAGTGAGAGATAGAGAGCTGTGCATGATGTCGTAAGCCTAGGCTTTTTACCAGACAAACAAGAAGTGGGCTGTATAAGGTTTTTACTGGAATAAAAAAAATGTTTTACTATCCAAAGTTAAAACAACAAAAGCAGAAGATTTAATAGATGGAAAGATGAAAAAATGACTGAAGGTCCACTTTAAGGTTTTCAACTAGCCCTCAGCACATCGCTGCATATACGTGATCAAACTTTGCATAAACGTAATGATGCTTGGCAGACCCTTTAAGCCGTGCAGCTGAACTTTGCAACCTGGCCACAGCTTGTTTCTCCCTCCCTGGTTCTGTTGGATTGCAGGTGAGAGGAAGCTTGCTATGGGGGTACTGGGAAGGGGGTGAGGAGTGTTGGCGGTGGACCCGAAAAGAAGAAGATTGGGCCGCTCTGTACCATGTTTGTTATTTTATTTTTTTCTGCGTTACCTTTTAAATCACTTTATTGCAGAGGCCTCATCAGGGGGTGGCTATTGGGGCTAGAGCCCCGAGCCTGGGGCTAATAGCCCCGAGTCTCTTGTCCCGGTCCTAGAATGCAGGGGACAGGGGCGGACTGAGCCGTGGTAGCGCTGGCTCTGGCTCCAGCTCCGCCCCCCACCTGACTCTACTCTTGGTCACTGGTTACTATAGCCGCCTAGCAGCTAGCAACCAGTGACGCCACTGCCCACTGTGCCCACACTGCCCAGCATTCAAAGCGGAGGAGGATTGCACTTCCTCCTCCTCCGCGCTAGTGCTCATGGGGCCTGCCATTTCTGGACTGGCGTGGAGTGCAGAGCAGCAGAGATGGGCATACCTGGGCAGCCGGAAATAGCCCAGGAGGGAGGGAGAGAGAGAGAAGACACCGCCACCCTGAGCAGAATCCCCAGCGCCTCCCAGAGCCTGTACTCCACCGCGTTGTGACTGGAAGAGGAAGAAGGCGGCAATTACAATTTGGCCGCCGTGTGACATCGATCGGCGCTCGGCTCACCACGACTGAGCTGCTGCTGCAGGACCTGGACAC
Organism: Aquarana catesbeiana; assembly: GCF_042186555.1. Classification (NCBI taxonomy): domain Eukaryota; kingdom Metazoa; phylum Chordata; class Amphibia; order Anura; family Ranidae; genus Aquarana; species Aquarana catesbeiana. The sequence goes on along the minus strand of NC_133332.1, from coordinate 192,076,183 downwards.
AGGTAGGTCAGTCAGTGTGTGTATGGCAGGTACCAGGTCAGTGTGTGTAGGTCAGTGTGGGTCAGTGTAGGTCAGGTAGGTCAGTGTGTGTATGGCAGGTACCAGGTCAGTGTGGGTCAGTGTGTGTGGGTCAGGTAGGTCAGTGTATGTAGGTCAGTGTGGGTCAGGTAGGTCAGTGTGGGTCAGTGTATGTCCGGTAGGTCAGTGTATGTAGGTCAGTGCATGTCAGGTGTGTCAGTGTGGTCAGTGTCAGTGTATGTAGGTCAGTGTGGGTCAGGTAAGTCAGTGTATGTCAGGTAGGTCAGTGTGGGTCAGGTAGGTCAGTGTATGTAGGTCAGTGTGGGTCAGGTAGGTCAGTGTGGGTGGGTCAGTGTATGTAGGTCAGTGTGGGTCAGGTAGGTCAGTGTATGTAGGTCAGTGTGGGTCAGGGTATGTAGGTCAGTGTAGGTCAGTGTGGGTCAGGTAGTTCAGTGTATGTCAGGTGGGTCGGTTAGGTCAGTGTGGGTCAGGTAGGTCAGTGTGTATGTAGGTCAGTTTGGGCCAGGTAGGCCAGTGTGGGTCAGGTAGGTCAGTGTATGTCAGGTAGGTCAGTGTGGGTCAGGTAGGTCAGTGTGGGTCAGGTAGGTCAGAGTATGTCAGTGTGGGTGGGTCAGGTAGGTCAGTGTGGGTGGGTCAGGTAGGTCAGTGTGGGTCAGGTAGGTCAGTGTATGTAGGTCAGTGTGGGTCAGTGTATGTAGGTCAGTGTATGTCAGGTAGGTCAGTGTATGTCAGGTGGGCCGGTTAGGTCAGTGTATGTCAGGTAGGTCAGTGTGGGTCAGGTAGGTCAGTGTGGGTCAGGTAGGTCAATGTGGGTGGGTCAGGTAGGTCAGTGTATGTCAGTGTGGGTCAGTGTATGTAGGTCAGTGTGGGTCAGGTAGGTCAGTGTGGGTGGGTCAGTGTATGTAGGTCAGTGTGGGTCAGGGTATGTAGGTCAGTGTAGGTCAGTGTGGGTCAGGTAGTTCAGTGTATGTCAGGTGGGTCGGTTAGGTCAGTGTGGGTCAGGTAGGTCAGTGTGTATGTAGGTCAGTGTGGGCCAGGTAGGCCAGTGTGGGTCAAGTAGGTCAGTGTATGTCAGGTAGGTCAGTGTGGGTCAGGTAGGTCAGTGTATGTAGGTCAGAGTATGTCAGTGTGGGTGGGTCAGGTAGGTCAGTGTGGGTGGGTCAGGTAGGTCAGTGTGGGTCAGGTAGGTCAGTGTAGGTCAGTGTGGGTCAGTGTATGTAGGTCAGTGTATGTCAGGTGGGCCGGTTAGGTCAGTGTATGTCAGGTAGGTCAGTGTGGGTCAGGTAGGTCACTCTGGGTCAGGTAGGTCAATGTGGGTGGGTCAGGTAGGTCAGTGTATGTCAGTGTGGGTCAGTGTATGTAGGTCAGTGTATGTCAGGTAGGTCAGTGTGGGTCAGGTAGGTCAGTGTATGTCAGGTGGGCCGGTTAGGTCAGTGTGGGTCAGGTAGGTCAGTGTGTGTGGGTCAGTGTGGGCCAGGTAGGTCAGTGTATGTCAGGTAGGTCAGTGTATGTAGGTCAGTGTGGGTCAGGTAGGTCAGTGTATGTAGGTCGGTGTGGGTCAGGTAGGTCAGTGTATGTCAGGTAGGTCAGAGTATGTCAGGTAGGTCAGAGTATGTCAGGTAGGTCAGTGTATGTAGGTCAGTGTGGGTCAGGTAGTTCAGTGTATGTCAGGTAGGTCAGTGTATGTAGGTCAGTGTGTGTGGGTCAGTGTATGTAGGTCAGTGTGGGTCAGGTAGGTCAGTGTAGGTCAGTGTGGGTCAGGTAGGTCAGTGTGGGTGGGTCAGTGTGGGTCAGGTAGGTCAGTGTATGTCAGGTAGGTCAGTGTAGGTGAGTGTGGGTCAGGTAGGTCAGTGTATGTAGGTCAGTGTGGGTCAGGTAGGTCAGTGTATATCAGGTAGGTCAGTGTATGTCAGGTAGGTCAGTGTGTATCAGGTAGGTCAAGGTAGGTCAGTGTGTATCAGGTAGGTCAGTGTGTATCAGGTAGGTCAGTGTGTATCAGGTAGGTCAGTGTATGTAGTTCAGTGCATGTCAGGTAGGTAGGTCAGTGTGTGTATGTCAGGTAGGTCAGTGTGTGTATCAGGTAGGTCAGGGTATGTCAGGTAGGTCAGTGTATGTAGGTCAGTGTGGGTCAGGTAGGTCAGTGTGGGTCAGGTAGGTCAGTGTGGGTCAGGTAGGTCAGTGTGTGTGGGTCAGTGTGTATGTAGGTCAGGTAGGTCAGTGTATGTCAGGTAGGTCAGTGTATGTAGATCAGTGTGGGTCAGGTAGGTCAGTGTGGGTGGGTCAGTGTATGTCAGGTAGGTCAGTGTATGTAGGTCAGTGTATGTCAGGTAGGTCAGTGTGTATCAGGTAGGTCAGTGTATGTAGGTCAGTGCATGTCAGGTAGGTCAGTGTATGTAGGTCAGTGTATATCAGGTAGGTCAAGGTAGGTCAGTGCATGTCAGGTAGGTCAGTGTATGTAGGTCAGTGTATATCAGGTAGGTCAAGGTAGGTCAGTGCATGTCAGGTAGGTCAGTGTATGTAGGTCAGTGTATATCAGGTAGGTCAAGGTAGGTCAGTGTATGTAGGTCAGTGCATGTCAGGTAGGTCAGTGCATGTCAGGTAGGTCAGTGTATGTCAGGTAGGTAGGTCAGTGTGTGTATGTCAGGTAGGTCAGTGTGTGTGTCAGGTAGGTCAGGGTAAGTCAGGTAGGTAGGTCAGTGTGTGTATGTCAGGTCAGTGTGTGTGTCAGGTAGGTCAGTGTATGTAGGTCAGTGTATGTAGGTCAGTGTGTGTCTGTCAGGTAGGTCAGTGTGTGTCAGGTAGGTAGGTCAGTTTAGTGGTCAGCATTGATGGGCACTGGTAAGCCAGGCAGCAACCAGCAAGTCAGCCTACCCCCGCCACACAACCCCTCCGCCCAACCAAAAAAACCCAGCGCCACTAGAGGTCCCCCCGTGCCGGTGTTCTGCCGAGAAAGTTCCGCTCGGCGTATAGGTTCCCCCCTCTACTGCGCCTGCGCAGTAGGTATCGGCGGAAATAGCCGAAGCAGAACAGCTGAAAATCAGCTGTACACGGCGCCTGTAAGAGGGCCCCTCGCGGGCTCGCTTCGCTCGCCACGCTTCGGGCACGGCCTCGCTGCGCTCGGCACTTTTAGATTCCCCCTCTAGGTCCACTTGGATGGTGGGGAAGGAACCTGGACCCAGAGCGCAGGCGCTGTGTACAGCTGATTGAAGCATTTGAGCTTCGGCTATCTCCGGCGGCTGAGAGTAGTATGTACTGCGCAGGCGCTGCGCCTGCGCAGTACAGGGGGGAACTTATCCGCCGAGGGAACATTCTCGGCAAGACACCGGCCTTGGGCTTCGGGCTGAAGCCCCTGGTCTTTTTGCCACCTAGCAACGCCCCTGCTTTATTGTATTATTATTTACTGTATTTGGGGGTAAGAAATATATGGTATGACTATGGTTTACCAAGAAAAAAACTGTCTTAGAGTTTCCTAAATATGTGCTTTGTATCTTGAAATATCTTAGTGGCTGTCAAAATCAATTCTATTTAATAATCAAGGAGAGCATTAGCTAGCCTTTTAACCCTACTAAGCTGGGATGAAAGACAAGGGTCAAAGTAAGTTTTGATAAGAGCAGTGTCTAGTTACACCCCTCATCTGGACAGATTTTTTCCATCACATAGAAAGAAACTTTACCTTCTGAAGGTCTTCAGGTTCCGTCTGTCTGTCTGCACCGCCAGTGCTGTGTGATGCTGGCTGCCTCTAGGGATTACAGCAACAAGGTTTCCTCTATAAAGATGGAGCAGGACACGCTCAGGCAGATCTGAGATTTATTTTTACATTCTGGTCCTTCATCCTTAGAGGTGAAGGAAGGTCAAGTTTTCCTTTTCCTTGCAATTCCCTAGTGATATTCTGCTGGGTAGACTGACAGATCTGGAAAATTCTTTAATATAAAGGACCTGTTATTTTACCTTTACCTTTACTGAAAAGTACAGCTCAGGCCTTCTGATAATAAGCACTATGACCCATTCACATGTAGGTTTATGTAATGCTTCTTAATGAAAAAGGCTGAGAAGAAATAAAAAGAATATTTATAAAATGCTCTTAAAATGGAACTCCATGAAAGCATAATCTACAGCATGTTGGAAGTTGTTATTATTATTATAAATTCATTTATTCTCTGTGGTATACTTCATAGGATATATTGCTGTAAAAAAAAAAAAAAAAAAAACACAGTTATCAGTACTCCTACTATAGAACACAGCTTACAGCCCTGGTGTATTGTATGACTTGCAGTGTGGGACCATATGGGGCTGACGACAGCAATTCCAACTATTCCCTGGCTTGAAAGCTGCATGAAACCTAGCAGTGCAGACAGCTGGGTAGTCACAGTGGGATATCGGGTAAAGGATGGCACAGAGAGAAGTGTAAAATACTTGCCCCTGTAGGTGCTGTAGATTACACCTTCTTGGAGTTCTTCAATGTATTTATGGCTTCAGTAAAATGTCATTATGTTCTAACATAACCATATAGTAAGTGATCTTTAGAAATTTTAAAAAGTATAATCAGGTTTTGATGATGTGGACTTTTTAAAACAGGAGCTAATGGAAAATTTCCCTTTCAACACAAAAAAAAAAAAAAAAAAAAAAAAAAACATTCCCTGGAATTCATAAAGACTGGTGCAGACAGATTTTGTGAAAGTGTCTTCTGGGTGCTCTAAAAGTGGCGCAGCGTGCCAACTTGTATTTGAATTTGGTGCACACACCACCACTTATAGGATGCACATGAGAGACTTTGTCTGTGCCAAGGTCTCTCTCTATACGTCAAATAAGAGTTGGTCTTAATTCGCTCCACTTTCATAAAAAACTGTGGGATTGGTTTACTAAAATTGGAGAGTGCAAAACTGGTGCAGCTGTGCATGGTAGCCAATCAGCTTCTAACTTCAGCTTGTACAATTATACTGATATTAAACACACACACTGTTTAACCACTTAAAGTGGTTGTAAACCCATTACAACCACTTTAACCTACAGGTAAGCCTAGATTAAGGCTTACCTGTAGGTGCAAGAAATATCTCCCAAACCTAAAAGGTTTAGGAGATATCTGCAGGAATAGCGGCACCGATGTCTATGGCGCATGCGCCGTAGACATCGGGCGGCGCAGGTGCACTGAGTGTGCCGTTTCTAACGGCGATCATGCCGTTAGTGGCGGCACCGGCGCGCATACGCGGGAGTGACGTCATCTCGGCTCCGGCCAGTCACAGCGTATGCACCATAGACATCGGGCGCAGGTGCAATGAGCGTGCCGTTTTTAACGCCGATCATGCCGTTAGTGGCGGCACCAGCGCGCATGCACGGGAGTGACGTCATCACGGCTCCGGCGCGATACCCAGAAGTCACTCCGTGATAGATGGCGGCGTCGGAGGAGGCGAATCTCCTCCAAGGCGAAGGGAGCTTCAGTCTCTGGTAAGTAATTCATAATGAGCTATTCATAATGAGGTTCATTATGCCTTTGCCTTGCAGGGTGTATTTTTTTTTTTTTTTTTTTAAGAGGCTTTACTTCCTCTTTAAGGACCGAGCCTCTTTCTGAGATCTGGTGCTTGTTTACAAGTTAAAAACAGGTTTTTTTGCTAGAACATTACTTAGAACCCCCAAACATTATATATATTTTTTTCTAACACCCTAGAGAATAAAATGGCGGTCGTTGCAATACTTTCTGTCACACCGTATTTGCCCAGCGGTCTTACAAGCGCACTTTTTTTGGAAAAAAATACACTTTTTTTAATTAAAAATTAAGACAACAGTAAAGTTAAAGCTAAAGTTAAAGTAAGCCCAATTTTTTTTATATTGTGAAAGATAATGTTACGCCGAATAATTTGATACCCAACATGTCACGCTTCAAAATTGAGCCCGCTCGTGGAATGGCGACAAACTTTTACGCTTAAAAGGTGACGTTTAAAAAATTCTACCAGTTACATGTTTTGAGTTACAGAGGAGGTCTATGGCTAGAATTATTGCTCTCACTCTAACGATCGCGGCAATACCTCATATATGTGGTTTGAACACAGTTTTCATATGCGTGCGCTGCTCATGTATGCATTCGCTTCTGCACACGAGCGCGGCGGGACGGGGAGCATTTCATTTTTTTTTCTTATTTATTTTACCTTTTATTTTTTTATTTTTACACTGTTCTTTAAAAAAAAGATAAAAATCGTGTCACTTTTATTACTTTTACAAGGAATGTAAGGAACAGCCCTTGTAATAGAAAAAAAGAATGACAGGACCTCCTAAATATGAGATCTGGGGACCTCAGATCTCATATTTACATTAAAATGCAATAAAAAAAAAAAATGAAATGTCATTATGCAAAAAACAAAACAAAACAAAAGTCTCTTTATGAGCTTTGGGCGGAAGTGACGTTTTGACGTCGCTTCCACCCTGCAATGGTATGGAGATGGGTGGGGGCCAATCTTCCCCTCACTCGTCTCCATACCACACACGGAATAGGACCCGATTGTCTCCGCCCCTATCGACGGCTCTGGTAAGCGGGTGAGCCCTCTCCCGCCGCCTATAAAAGTGATCTTGCGGCAAGTCCGCCGTAGAGACCACTTTTATCTGAAAGCAGACCACTGCCATAACAACGATATCCCTCTTCAAAGTACTGACGTATAACGACGGCGGGCGGTCCATAAGTGGTTAATTTACATTGTCCCTTCTTTTTCTGTATATGGATGATGGCACTGTAATTATTTTATTAAAGTGTTACTAAACCCACTACAGTAAAATCAGTCTGTACATGCAGTAAAGCATGCTTGTTATACTCACTGTGAAACCTAAGGGGTTAATCCTCTGCATTGTGTAAAAAGGCTGATTGATCCTGTCTACTCTGATTCTCCCCTTCTTCCACTGTCCCCAAACTATCTCCTGGTAAGACAGGGCCTTTGGAATCATTCTGCACATGCTCAGTTTGGTGTGTATTGCTAGAGAGTTTTTTTTTTCTTGGGAGGCTACATGTGATCAGCACAGGGCCAATCAGCACTCTCCAGACAGTGGGTCAGGGGTCCTGTAGCCTCATAGGACAGTAAGAGCAGAATGAAAACTCCTCCTACAAGCTTTAAAGGAGTTGTAAAGGCAGAAGGTTTTTTATCTTAATGCATCCTATGCATTAAGATAAAAAAACCTTCTGTGTGTAGCCCCCAGCACCCCCTAATTACCTACCTGACCCCCCTTCTCTCCAGCAATGTCCACGATCCCCTCAGCCATCCAAGACACTCCTCCTGATTGGCTGAGACAGAGCAGCAGCGCCATTGGCTCCCGCAGCTGTCAATCAAAGTCAGTCAACCAATCAGGAAACTGGATACACTGAGCCCTGACTAGGCTTGGGTGCACACCGTAGCAAGCTGCTGGCTGAGGGGCACTCAAAAGGAGGGAGGGGCTAAGAGCAGCAAAGAAGGACCCAAGAAGAAGAGGATCTGGGCTGCTCTGTGCAAAACCAGAGGGGGGGGGCATTTTAGCTAATTTTAGTGGCGCCTTACCGCTGTAATAGCGGCACTTTTCGGGCAATAGCGGGGCGCTCTTAACCCCTGTGGGCGGCCAAATAAAGGGTTAATAGCACCCACAAAGGACTGCTGCCAAAGTGCTTTGCAGGTGCTTCGGCAGCGGGGCCCATTGATTTCAATGGCAGGGGCACTGCCCGAAAGATGCTGCTTGCAGGACTTTTTCTAAAATCCTGCAAGCGCACCGCCCCAGTGAAAGCACTCGGGCTCTCACACTGGGGCTGCAGGGGAGGTGTTTTGCAGGCACTATTTTTAGCCCAAAAGCACCTGAAAAATTCCCCACTGTGAAACGGGTCTTAATCTACATGTAATATCCCATCCCCATTGTGTTTAGCTGGTTAGTGGACATGCAGGAGCAGGGAGGGAGTGGGCTGTCATTTACCACTGTGTGTACTCATGTGTGACTCCATAGTCACATGGGCTGCTCAGATGTGATAGGGAGAAAATTCTCAGCATAGAAACTCACTGAAAACGTGCAGAGTTGCCACCACAGCTGCAAAATCCCTAGCTGAGGACATGAACAGAAGGGGGAGATAGAGAGCAGCAGAATCAACCAGGTTTTTTGCAGACTACAGAAAACAAATCTCAGAGTGACTTAGTGCTTATGAACAGCGTGTAATACAGCATTTATTGATCTTTTTTGGGATGTGGATTTACTGACACTTTAAAGTAGAGCTTTTCTTATTCATTTTGTATAGAGCGAGAGAGGGTTATAATCCGTCAGATTTTTTTTCACCAGCTATGTCCCATTGCGGAGATTTTTGCTCACTTCCTGTCTCATAGCCTAACAAGAAGCGAAAGGAAATCCCTGCAAATTAAGGGAATTACTTGGGGACCCTCAGGTTATCAGAACTAGTGTCCCCATTGAAGGATTTCCCTTCTACTACTTTTCTTTCACTTTCAATGATAATGGTAAACAGGACAAATAGAGGGTGAATTTCCTTAAAATGGTTGTGAAGTCAGGATAATAAATAACTTGCATCCCCTCTGTTTTAGCAAGATCTAAAGTACTATGTGTCTTTTTAAAATTTTTTTAATTCTAATCCCAAATACCTTATCTCATAGTAACGGATGTGCAGTCACAGGACATTCCTCTGCTATGTTTCCCTGATGTAAGGAATGCAGAGGGAAGGGCTGGGATAGCCCTCTGACATCAGGCAGCCAGCAGAGGAATGTCACGTGACCACTGTGAGATTGATGAAAATGTTATACTTACCTAACGGTAATTTTCCTTTCCTGATGCAAGCATGACAGCATATATGTATGGGTAGGCTCCGCCCCCTGCCCTATCACAGGACCGGTTATACTATAAGATTAGGTCTCCTCCCTACCTGCAGTATTCTCGTAATTTAGTATTACTGCGAGGCCTTTTGTTTCTTTCTTTCCTTACGGGAGGGACCCCTATATGCTGTCATGCTTGCATCGGGAAAGGAAAATTACTGTTACGCAAGTATAAAATTTTCCTAATTTCTGACACAGTATAACAGTATATACGTGTGGGTTGTACCAACTCACCAGACAATAAGGGTGGGTACTGTTGAAGTGTTTAAGTTGAGGATTAGATCTATCCCCACTAACGGCTGAGATGTATTATAGTTAAGGCTGCTGGTCCACAAGAATAGACCCCCAGCGTATTGAATGTAGACCAGGTCTTAGTTTACATATTAACTCTGGAGGGACTCCTTTGGAGTTCCGCCCATGGATGCGCAATCAGTTTGGAAGAGCGGTCTCTGCCCTTATGTGATAGATTTGTTGTAGCTATCTAAGCCCTTTGAGTGACTTGATCTGTACTCCTGCGATTATCTTCATTGGACAGTTCTTGTCTTCTGATGTCGTTAGGCCTGACGAGCCTATCGTTTTGCTTCTTGAAGAAGGGCCAATTCTATGTCTATCATCTTCAACCTTGAATCTATTTTCAATGTTTGTGGTGCTTCAAACACTTTAGTTTGGATATGCCAGAAGGATGATGTTCTAACCCAGGTTGCAAAGACACTAACCTTTGCATAGTGTTGGAAGAGACTAGAGCCATTTTGCCTGATAATTTCAGCACAAGGTAGTTTATGTTTTGACACTTGGATGTTTGAGATCCTTCTAGACCTATTTGCCATACAGAATACTTATTCCGTGTTACTGGCCATGTTGAGCATGTCTTATCCTTCTGAATGGAGAGTGAGACAATGTGTCTCACACTATTTGGAAGACCCCATGGGGGAAAGAATAATCTGCCCAGTTCTTTTGAAATTGGTTGCCAAGATATGCAACCGTTACTGGATCCCAGAGAATGAGGACATGACTGAGCTTCATGTAGCCTTTAATGCCGTTTCTAGGCTTACTTGTATACAATTCAATCCTTACAGCAAGAAACAGAATTCCATCCTTTAAATTCTGAAGGTTTTTCTCGTATCTAATTTACTTGAAGTCTGGAGTAGGCGTTCTGACTTCCATAGGATTTCAAACACTAAAGGTGAGACCTCCACTTCTTGGTCTCCAGCATCTAGATATAAACTTGTATGGATTTGGGAGACACCGTTGGCCAGGCTGTATGAGGTGTTGGACCTCTGGAAGGAGAATAGGATGATATTGTACCCGCGAATATCATGGCCTGCAAGCCACAGGGCCATTATTGTTATCACCATTGAACGGCTGCGAATCCGGATAAGGATCCTGGAGACTGTTAGGTTTGTTCAATATACATATTGACCAGTCTGCATGCCCAGCTGGCTGTGATTAGTTTCTCTGCTTCCACCTCTGGGAAGCCACCCAGGTTATTGTCAGACCAATATCTTGATAGCCTTTACTTGTTGCCGATCCCTTGATTGGCTTGTTGGTTTGGAGATTATCCATTTGTAATCCGACGGCCTATGTACCTTACACTGTCTGGCAGTAAGTTCTAGAAACCCTACCTAACGGGCTGGTAGACCTGACTGGGAGATACCTCTGACAGAAGTTGACTAGCTCTGCATTCATGCTTGACAGCTAAGATAGGCCTTCCCCATTTTGCTGAGTCTTTGCAGCATAGTTGAGGCTCTTTTTGTTGCATTTCGGAAAGACTTCAGTCTGTGACCACTGCAACTATGACTTTGACACCTTGTCCTTCATCGGCATGAATACCCGACGAGTAACAACTTGTGATGATTGATATGCCTAATAGCTGATACGCTGAAAGATTAGTTAGCTTAGCTACCTCCTCAAAAGGGGACTTGTTTCCTCTGTGAAGTCACTGTTCCTGGTGCAGGAAGTAATTCTTTCCTTACTACGAAAAACCAGTTAATACAGTTGTCAACCTTCCCTTGGGCCCTTTGGACCACCTGGTTACTACAGGCTACTTTTATCCCTCTTGCGATCGTGGGATGCAACCAATGGGAAAGAGCTATTTGTTCAATTGAGATACTTATATTGTTGCTCTCTCTGAGGGTAACTTTATTGTATTTTTTCAGAGATTCAGAACTGCTTCCTGATAGGTCATTGTTGTAATGAGACTAGGTAGTCTCTAAATGATGGCTCCTCCTGACTAGATCAGAGTCTGTACTAGGACTCTTTTCCCAGAACCTGGAATTTTTTGCGCCAGTCTGTTGCTCAAGCAAGACTCACCAGAAGGCCTTGCTCCAGCACGTCCACCCCTACTGGACCCAATATCCCGGCAAATGCCCGTAGTTTGTGGAAAGGTCACAGTCTGCCTGATGAACTCGTAGCGAACTCTAACGGCCAGGCGAAGGTACTTGCCGAAACATGGGCATCTCGAAGTGTGTATACAGTATACACACACACACTCAAACACACCCTTGTGAACGACCACAACATACACGATATACAAGGTAATACCGACATATAAATCACACACATAGGTTGGACTTGATCGACTTGTGTCTATCCTCAACCTCACCCACTATGCAACCATGCGATTATGCAACTTGCTAGGTCCAAAGACCATTTACAGTCTTAGCCTAGGTCTCCATTATTGCGACCTAAAAATCATGCGATTTTACTGCGATTTCTATGTGACTTGAATCAATGCCTGTGTATTCTTGATGTCCATGGTCCCAAGTACATCACAGTGGGATCAAAAGTAGTGTAGGGACTACTTTGAAGTCGCTGCGACTTGGAGTTGCACCGCTATAAACAATACTTCTTGAAAATCATGGGGTATGATTTGTGGAGGCCAAGCCTTACTGACGGCTGGAGAGATTAATTGCAATGATGGCCTATGCAATTTTGAATCCTCATCCTTCTGCTTGTTATTCAAGTCTTACTTTTGACTAAAGACCATGTAGTCATAACCCTTGTGCTTCTAATGAGTCATTGAGGGGATGCAATGAATTGGCAGAGAGGAATGAAAATTCCATCGGTTTCCTTAATGCACAGGACCCACGGATCCTAAGTTCAAATTTACATAGAACTGTCAGCTGCCCTACTGGGCGGCTTGGGTTTAGGCAAATAAAGACGATAATTGATTCTTTATTTTCTGCTATAATTCTCCTAGGTTTAGCCTGTAATTCACTCTTCGTTACTTTGCCTTTTGGCTATCCTCTGGTCATTGGCGATTAACATAAGGGATTAATCCTCCTTCTAGATATCACCAGATCCAACTTGAACACTCACCACTCTGACTTAAAGCGGCATGTGTTTACTTGTGGGATGAGCCATAAGGGTTCCCTGACCACAATGATTACTGGAGAAACAGCATACAGTCTTGTATCCGCAGTGGCTGAACTGCATCATTGGCTACTCCATTTTTCAATCTAGGATCCGCCATCATAGAGAGTTTATCACTGATCATAGCTCTGCTTTCATCCTGTCTGGGGTCCTGACAGTCTGGCTATCGAAGTGTGCTCAGTCGCAGGTCACAAAACACTACTCAACAGTAGTATGAACCTTCTTCATCTCTGGCTCTATTTTCTGTCCCAGGGTCTCTGCAAAGGATATTCTTTCTTCTGTTGGAAGAATGGCACCATTAGTTAATCTGATGAAGCCTGTTTGGCCGGCTGCTTTTGAGGAAGAGGTACCCTATAGGTGACTGTTTGAATAGCTTAGTACCTGAGCTCCACACAGTCAGGTTGGACGGGGTTAATGTATCCACCTTTGCTTCTGATATGCCAACTTGCCATAGCGATTTCCCAGAAGCAAGCTAAGGCTGACCCCTCTGGCCAGTCCGATAAAGACTCCCTGGTCAAACGCTTCTGAGGTAGAGGTTGCCTTTTAATAAACACAGTTGTTTGATTAGGCTTGGTATAGAACCATTAGTGACTGTAGGCTTTCTCAGTCCCTGCCTATTTGTCACTGCTTCTGGCCTGCAACTTTGTTTTGTATTTTGGCCGACACCAGTTACCACCAGACCACTATGATTACTGTAGAGAATTCTTGATCTGCCTCATCTGGCAGTTAAATACATAGTGGTTCCTTCAGGGCTGCAAAGGGCCTGTCCCTTGTGGCAGAAGCAGGTTGACTGGTGTTGGTGTTGAGGGCTGGAAAGATTACAGTCATTATGCCCATAATGTGCACTCTTTCAGGATATAGCATATACCTACCTGCCCTCACCTTTTAGTTAAAGTTGCTGGTCTCTAGGAAGGCCGATTGCTACTGGTTCACAGATGAGCTGAACGCCTGGAGTCATGTATGGGAGTATTTGCCATAAGTAGTAACCACTACAAACCACATATCCCTCTGTGGGGGTACCCCAAATAACACCAGCAATTACACATTGCTAACAGGTAAGTACTAAGGAATGTGACTAAACAGATCCTGACTTTTATTTTAGCACCAAGGTTAGCATGTTAATGCATAGAAATAAACACATAACAGTCATTGATACTGTAGAGTAATGTAATCACAGGTAAGCAGCGCAAGTTACTAGTCATCTGACAATTAGCACTAGCAGGTTAACCTACCTTAGACACATGTATCGCCAAGGATCATACCACAACCAACTTCAATACACAGTGAGCCCAGTCTGCAGGGCCGGGCCCTGCGTTAATATAAAAGGGCTCAGCATCACCTGTTATCAGTCCAAGCATTAGCAATACTGCAGACACAGACCACAACCTGTGAAACATTAGTGAACAGAGTGGCCCTATAGACAGCCAGTAAGATTTGCATGTTGTGATACATGCTTTTCAGAAATGCAAACTAACAGCATATATGCAGACAATAAGTCAAGCCTGTAGGGCCAGGCTTTGCTCCGTTAATAGGAAGGCTTCAGCCCAGCACAGCACAGCACACCTGCTATCAGCATTAGCAGTATTGCAGACAAAAACCACAACCTTTCCAAGATGCAATCTTAACAACATACTTGCTGAATATTATTGATTTGTGCACCAAGTGGTGCCTTACTACCTGCATGCTTCAAGTCCAAACAGAAAGTCCAATGAATGTCCATCCATGGCGTCCTGATAAAGGAGCAATCCCTAGAGACCAGATACCTGCACCCCTCTCCAGGATCCTTGTGGGGTGAGGTCTCCCCCATATAGGTGTTCATGTCAGCCTTTACAGCGGGGAGCTTCATCGCAGGAGAGGCTCGAACCTGTGCTGCTCGGTCAGAAGTGTCTGACAGGTGAGGGAAAAATTAAAAAATCCTGCTCTTTCAGCAGCAGCATAACCAGCTGTTAGCAGTGAGGGGAAAAAAAGAGAATACTGCAGGTAGGGAGGAGACCTAATCTTATAGCATAACCGGTCCTGTGATAGGGCAGGGGGCGGAGCCTACCTATACGTATATGCTGTCATGCTGTGTCAGGAAAAGGATGTTAGGATTAGAATTTAAAAAAAACGGACACCTACCACTTTTGATCCTGATAAAAGAGGCGATGCAAATTACTTTTTAATAATATTTGTAAGCCACAGGGAAGAGCAGTAGGAGAGGAGGGAGGAGGCATCAGAACACAGGCATCGGAACTGACAGGCAGGGAGGGAGGGGGAGAGACAGAGAGGAGAGCTGCGAATGACAGAGGCTTGTAAACTGACCACTGTGTCAGGGCTTAGCAGCCATGATAAACCGTGGTTAGTTTACAGGGGGGGAAAGAAGAACCAGGCAGGATCAGCCAGGTATTTCAGGTTATACAGGGGGGTTTAGGATGCTTTAAAGCAGGGGTCTTAAACTGGTGGCCCTCCAGCTGTTGCGAAACTACAAGTCCCATCATGCCTCTGCCTGAGGGAGTCATGCTTTTAACTGTCAGCCTTGCAATGTCTCATGGGACTTGTTGTTTTGAAAAAGCTGGAGGGCCGCCAGTTTGAGACCCCCCGCTTTAAAGGAACAGGGTATAATTTTTTTTTTTTTTAGGGTTACGCTTTAACGGGCACAGACAGCAATAAAAACTGACAAGCGCTCCAATCACTCTCCACTTTATCCAAAACTAGAAAAAAAAGTTTTGCCTTTATTTATACTTTTAGCTTTGACAAAAAAAATGGAGGCTGATTGATTTCTATGCAGCGCTGCACCAGAATTTGCACTCTCCAGTTTCAACAAATCAACCCCAAACTGTCTATTTTATTTTGAATTTGGCACATTCCTTCTGTCACAATATAAAAGTTGTGCATTTTAGAACTACCTGAATTTGGCGCAGGAGTCGCTGTCAAAACCAAAAGTGTTGCAAATGTTTCATGAATTTGGCAAAACACATTAACAGGAGGGATTAATGTCAGAAAAGTGGTTCAGCAGCTTTATTGAATTCCTCCCATATTGCTTCTTTATTTTAGATTAGAGGATGGGGCCATGCAAATAATTCCTTTTTCCCCTGGCCAGTCTATACATCCAGGATTGCTGACTTACAGCACTGATACAGCCTAAAATTCCAGACCACATACAGCTAATTTTCACATATGTATATGCATTACCACACTCTTTGCAACACGTATGCATATGTGAAAGAGACCTTAAATTCTGTACTGCTCACATAGAGGGAAAGTGTAATGTTTTTTGTATATTTTCTTCATGTATTAAATTGAAGAATAAAATGTTTATTTTTTTGTTTTTTTTAAGTAGCTCTAAACTGTAAGTGGGTGGCATCATTTGCTATAGCACTCTGAATTATAAATCTAGCGGTCTCCCCGACCTCCAGAGGCCTAGTGGTGACACCCCCCCCAAGTCAGGGAGAGCTAACATTTCTCCTCAGGGTGCAGGTTGCTAGGCATGGTGGATGTAGTGCATGATGGAAAGATGGGTGCCAGTCATTATTTCTCTTAACAGGAACAGGGGAGAGAGGGTTATGGCACACCCTTAGGCAAATGCAATAGCAACTTGGCAGACTCTGCAGACAAAAATAGAACTAGTCAGACAGCAATACAGAAAAGGGCCTTTATGCTGAATACAGCGATCTGTATCTTGTAGCAACTGCTGTCTCCTATAGCAACAACTTCAATCACAGTATCCCACTGTAGATCCTCAAGCATAGCTCCCAGCTACCTGTTGGACTTGTCAAGCTTCATTCACAGCTAACCACTGTTTTCTTCAAGCTCAGCTCGCAGTATCCCACTGGACTTCTTGGACTCTCAGCTACCTGCTGGATCCCTCGAGCTCAACTCACAGCTACCCACTGTATTCTTCAAGCTTCCCCCACGCTACCTGCTCGATCCCTCAGGGTTGACTCACAGCTACCTGCTGTACTTATCTTCAAGCTTTACTTACAGCTACCCGCTGTACTCCTGGATAAGTCTCTACTGAAGCTTTCCCACTTACTTCACTGTCCCCAGCTAGTGAAGTGTCTGCTCTGGTACTCCATCAGAACTTTATCCCTTTGCACCTGCCTCCGGCAACAAGAATGATTGACTCTCTGGCAACTTCTTCTCCCTTGACTCCTGGCAGTGATCAGTCTCCCCTCAGGCTGAGCCCCTTTACACGTGGCTAGGCCTAGGGCTGGGGAAAAAATCGATTTAAATCTTTAATCGAGTTGAGAGGTCAAATCGATTAAAAATTTAAGCAAATTTTCCGATTTTTTTTTTTCACTGCGCCGGTCCCGAGGAGCTGCAGGCAGGAGTTTTTAGGTGAGGCATGCAGCTTCGGCCTAGTCCGCGAGACCAGACTCCGCGGTCTAGGCCATGGCTTACACTGGCTGACACCGCGCCGGTCCGGAGGAGCTTCGGGCAGGAGTTTTTAGGCGAGGCCGCGGCTTCGGCCTAGTCCACGAGGCTGGACGCCGCGGACTAGGCTGAAGCTGCAGCCTCCCCTAAAAACTCCTGCCCGCAGTTCAAGTTTTTTTTAGGAAAATCGCAGATTTTTTTTTTAAGAAAATCTCCCAGCCCTAGCTAGGCCCCAGGCTTCAGGCCTACACCTCAGCTACTGCTCCATACACACCCACCCAGGCCGCAGCCCGGGTGGAAAGCACCTCGATCACCTGACTTCTTCCGAATAAATGGACTATCCCAGCATGCTCAGCGGCCAAAGAAACTCCTGCTGATTGACTGAGAAAATATATCTACTCATAAACTGAATTCACTGTAATCTATCATCTTAATGCCAAAGGCAATAGTGCCACCCATTGACAGAAGAAAGAGATTACAATTAAACTCAAGCTTAGGAGAAAAACCAGTTGATCAAGACTACAAATTAGCCAGGCTAGTTACCACCTAGCACAACTAAATTTATTAGCAGCCCTGTTTAGGACAAGGATGCTACATAAAAAATGACCATGTTTTAGTTTTAGAACATATTGCATACCAGTGCATGTTGTAGCTCAGTGCTGCTGAACTTCTCCAAACTCAGAGGGAAGGGCAGGCAGCAGCAAATGAAGGGGAGAACTCTGCGTCTATGGAAGACAAGCACCAGCAAAAATTAAACGTTGAATCGGACAACCATAGGCTGCCTGCCTTTCCCGGAATAACATGTAAGCCACCAGAGTACTGATCAGGTTTACGATACTGCAATACCATATGGATACATTGCAATACAGTCTTGACATTGGTCATATTTTTGCATAATGGTGGACCAAAGAACTGGTATATTTGCTTGTGTTAGACATAGTCTTCTATATCCATTTCAACCAGATTAACTAGACTTTCTTTGGTGCTTTTGATAGAACTGCAGTCTCTTGCCATATGATTCTCTGCTGTGCTAATGTGGTGCATGTAACTAAGGAACATAGGCCTGCATTTTCATAGGCCTAGGTTCATAAACAAAAAATGCTCACTGCGCCTAAATGCATGTAAATGCATTTCAACGCACATAAACGCTAGACGTGTCTAGTGTTTGAGCATTAATGCATTCCAATGACCAGAATAAATTGGTATTCTAGCCAATGGAACTCATTAACGCTCATAGACTTGATGCGCCTAAATGTGTCAAAACACGTGCAATATGCGGCTTTTACCAAGATTTTAAGCAGCTTTTCTACTGCCAGGAGTTCTGGCGTTCATAGAGGCTTAACAAACGTACTATGTGCATAAGGCCTTACTGTCACTTTAAGACAGAACAAAAAAAAAAAACCTATACTGTGAATCAGTCTATTTTAATTTCTTTTTCCTGTTTAAATGCATAGGGAAAGTAGCATTTGCTAAATAAACCTTTTATATCTGATTCCAATTATACCTATTACAATTATCTTACTCACCTCTAACCTAGATCCCACCCAATAGATGTGCTTACTGAACCCCTTCCTGTACGATATATAAATGATCATAATATACATGTAGAATGGTGACTCATTCTCACGCTGTTTAACAATGTCGTTACAATTTGAGCCCCCAGATTCCCTCTAATTGATGCCACCCTCATTCTCTTAATTTATCTTGCTGAAATTAAAATGTGAATGCTGACAGCAGGGAACAGATGTATCAGAGAAAAAGATGGTTCGGTAATGAAGCTGGGTGCTTAACCCTTTTGAAGCCAACAAAATAGTATACATTGTAGGAGCACAAGCTGAAGAATGTCAGAAATGGTGGAAAACGAGCTAGTCTCTTAGAAATATGTTTAGTAACATAAAAACGCATCCTCCACTTCAATATAGGATATGTTAGCTGCATAAAAAGGGGTAATTTTAAGTAAAAACAAAAAACAGAATATGTGTTGTTATTTAAGGAATTCAGGCAAATTTATGCATAAATGTGTGTGGATGAATGGTTAAATACAAGGACAACATGTTCATTTTTCATTCCTATGATGAAATCAGGAATTCATTTAGTTGTAAAGCCTAATTTGATCCAAAATGTTTTATTTTGTTTAGCATTTAGAGCTTCTATATTATAAGATTTTTTTTTCCTATATTGGGGAGATTTCCCATCACTCAATGGCAGAAAAGAAAATGATGACAAATCTCTCAAATGGGGAGGGGGCGGCGCTTTACCGCCAGTATGCAGCCGCTAGCGGGGCGGTTTTACCCCCCGCTAGTGGCCGAGAAAGGGTTAAAAACCACCGCAAAGCGCCTCTGCTGAGGTGTTTTGCCGGCGGTATAGCCGCGCTGTCCCATTGATTTCAATGGGCAGGAGCAGTGAAGGAGCGGTATACACTCCGCTCCTTCACTGCTCCAAAGATGCTGCTGGCAGGACTTTTTTTCCTGTTCTGCTAGCACACCGCTCCAGTGTGAAAGCCCTCAAGGCTTTCACACTGGAGACAAAGCAGCGGCACTTTCGGGTCGGTTTGCAGGCGCTATTATTAGCGCAATAGCGCCTGCAAACCGCCCCAGTGTGAAAGGGCCCGTAAGACGGTCTATACAGTGGTTGCCAACGCTAATCGGATGCTGGTTTTCCAGCATGCCCGTTCAACGGCAGCTGGCCATTCAGTCAGGCTGGTATACGCTCGGGCCGAATGTTGGGCGGTTTCTGTTGAACCAGCCAAAATCTGATATTCAGCCCATATGTACCAGGCTTTAGTGTGGTACCCCAGAGTCCCAAGTAGCTGCCTCCTCACTTCCACTTCCCGCTGTCAGCCGCAGCAAGGGACATAATCAGTGTGAGCTCAAGGCTCTGGGTGGCTGTCTCAATTCTGAACAGTAGTATTTAGTATTTAATTGAGGCAGAGGAGACATGAAGTGGGGCAGCAGTTTCTGGGGCTGCAGAGGATCCAGCTCTGTGACATAAACAAGTTTCTACAAAGAAGGGGAGAGGGTTTCCTTGTTTTGTACAGTTGTACTGTGTCAATGTGGCTGCTTCCCACGAACTACCGTCATTGTACGTCGGCTCGTACACAGCGAACTGTAATAGTGTCATTGGTTCCCAAAAACGTGTCAAAAATGTCAGTTAGGTATCCAATCTGTCCGCCGCAATGTTGTAGTCCCGCTAAAAATTACTGATCGCTGTCAATACTAGTAAAACAAAAGTAAATGATAAAAATGCCATAAATCTATCCCCTATTTTGTAGATGCTATCACTTTTGCGCAAACCAATCAATATACACTTATTGCAATTTGTTTTTTACCAAAAATATGTAGAAGAATACATATTGGCCTAAACTGATGAAGAAATTTGTTTTTTTAATTTTTTTTTTTTTTTGGATGTGTATTATAGCATAAAGTAAAAAATATTTTTTTTTTCAAAATTGTCGCTCCTTTTTTGTTTATAGCGCAAAGAAAAAAAACCCTGCAGAGGTGATCAAATACCATCAAAAGAAATTTCTATTTGTGGGAAAAAAAAGGACGTCAATTTTGTTTGGGTACAGCGTCGCACGACCGTATCGCAAAAAATGGCCTGGTCATTAAGGGGGAAAATCTTCTGTTCCTTAAGTGGTTAATGGCAGCCTTGGGGAGGCTAGGCAGAAACCAAAAAACCCAAGAGCGTTTTGAGATACCAATGCAAACGTTTGCCAAAAAGTAATTTATAAGCAATTTTGTTTATTTAAACTGGCTTACCGCAAGAACTTAAAGAGGAACTGCAGACTGCTTACATAATTTGTAATAAAAATATCTTTGCCATGCTGAAGCTTCCCTTCAACCACTTTGCATATTATTTTGTGTACTTGCCAAATATGCTGCAGAAATCCCCCTCCACTAAGTCTGGCTGCATCCATTTTAACTGTGGGCAGCTGAAGCAGCTGCCTGTTTACTTCCTGGATTTACAGACACACAGAGGCACACCTCCAGCTCTGCAGCTCTAATTGGCCCTCTTATGACTCACCCCCCCTCCCTTCCTGGCAAACTCTCACGAGAGTGAGAGAGAGAGAGCTGTGCATGATGCCAATGGCCTAGGCTTTTTTTTCCAGACAAGAAGCAGGAAGTGGGCTGTATAAGGTATTTACCGACAGAAAAAAATGTTTTACTATTCAAACAAGGGCAGAAGATTTAATAGATGGAAAGATGAAAAAATGACTGAAGTTCTGCTTTAAGATTCAGCCAAAAATCAAACATACTGTACATTTGTATGGCTATGCTGTAAATATGTGAAAATAAAATATTGTAAAGATTTTTTGTACCTTTTGAGCTTTGGTAGTCTCTGTTATGCAAATAAACTCCTCAGGCAACCTTAACAATTAGTTGTCATGTCTTTGGAGGTGAAAGGAATGTAAGTTCCAGTAACCCCAGCATCTCTAGAGTGCAATATTATCTTATAGGTGCTGCGGGTGATATACTCATTGTATGTACAAGATAGAACTTCACACCTTTAGGAAATCAAGAGATGTGCGATTTTATCCATTTTTGGATGACACTAATGTGACTGACAAGGGTGTATCTCGACCTCAATCCTCAAGCACCCCAACAGGCCATGTTTTGGGAACTTCCCTTAGATAAAATAGCTCTTACCGATACCATGTCATTAATATTGAATTAAAGCAGCCGTGCAAAGTAAAGGAAAACCTGAAAACATGGCTCATTGGGGATACTTTAAACTGAGTTTGAGAACCACTGATTTAAAACAATGGAGCTCACTACTCAAAAAGATGAAAAGTTTCCACAGTTGAGTACAAGAAAGTTGTTTCAGAAGTCACACATCCTGTCTGATTCTTATTTTTAGAACTCACACCAGTACTTTGAAGCTTGAAATGTGGGAGCTGGCAGATGGATAAGTAAAGGGCAGTAAGTGAAACAAAAAGGAAGAAAAGGAGGGGGGGGGGGTAAGAGAGGGAAGGGGTGAGGCCTCACTTCTCCTCCGTGACACTGTGAGGACAGAATCCTATTCCCTAGAACATGTATAAATGAACCAGTGAAACCAGAATGCTGCCTACATAAGTGTGCGCAGAGTATTGCATTAGGCTGTGCACCCCAAAGCTCAAACACACACATTTCCCTGCAGCCTCAGCTGCATGGGGCAGTGAATGAATAGGAAGCGCTCTGTGCTGAGTGGCTTCCTGTTCGTTCACAAACAGAAGCATAGCAAACATAGTTTACTATGCGTAGCCATGCGCCCGTAAGGGTTGCTGAATGTTGTGGTCCACTTGTCACCCTGCCCAGCCTGGCATCCATCTCTTAGGCACTCGGAGACACAGACCAGTCCATAAGCTTTGTTTTTTTTTATTGATGGGATTGAGCTTGGATGGAAATGGGAAAATTATGGGATGCCCAGAAAGATTCAGTGCAACTTGCTTGGGACTGCTATATACACTCCTGTATATACACTCCAGTCTTCTCTACAGCACAACTCTTGCTTAAGACTTCTTTCCTTTCACTCCTCCAACACTTCATTTGCTGCAAACCGTTACTCTTCCAGCACTTCACTTGCTGCAGACCGTTACTCCTCCTTACTAGCTAGCACCGCATGGTAGGCCTGACACTAACTCAGCCAGACCTCAGTGGATTGCCGTTTGCGGGCAGGGGCCTTGGGCCCCTATAGTGTAGAAATAGTTCCGGTGCTAACTGTCTTCTATTCAGCTACCAATCCCGGATAGCTCTCTTTAGGCCCTGCCAGCCAGCCTGGCTGCAATGACCCCTTTCCACTGCCCTTCCCACAGTCCTCTCTTCTGGTTCTGCACCCATTACAAACTGCAAACTCCCAGTTCTCTCAGGCGTGCCTCCCCAGTCCCCCCGACTGTGCTCCACTCACCAGCCCTCTTGGCCGCGAGCAGTTGTCCTCATTGGAGTCTTAGCAGTGTTCTCTCCTGCTGTCCTCTCTTTGCTCTCTCATGTGCCTCTCTCCCAGGATCTCTTCTCTCCTCCTGGATGCACCCGAGCCCAGGCCCAAGGTCACCCCTCTCCCCCAGACTGGGGAGCTCCCTGTGGGCCCCAACAGCCTCCACACTCTCTCACTCCAGCACTTTACCTTGGTACAAGGTAAATAGGAAATTGCTCACTGAATTCTCTCCAACACCTTGAAACACCTGGCACCTGTAAGTAGCCCCCTGTATATCTTTCTCACCTGTACAGTCCTGTTTGTCCAGTAGAAGTCTTCTGCAGCAGTTTTCTCCTAGACACATGCATTAATCAATGGCTGGCTAATGAATGTCTCTAGTAACATTTTGCCTTTCAAGAACTAAAATAACTTAGCCTATTCATAAATACAGCCACAAACGAGGGTGTGTTTTAGGCCTTATATTTTATATTCTCCTTAGGCCACCCATCGTGTTGAGATGCTTATACGTTCCAGTGCATTAACTGGTTATAAAGGGCCTCACTTTCATTTTTTCCCAGGGCCCCATTTTATCATATGCCAATCCTGATTTAAAAAAATGCTACACAACAAAATACATTGAACACAAAGAAAAATTAAAAAACAGAAACAAAAAATATCTCAAGGTTCTAGTGCAAACTAAAAATAAGTGGTGGAGTCCTTGGTGTTCAAAGTATAAACCAATCAAAAAGAAAATACCTTATTTATGGACTCAGTCGTCCACTAATTGTAGAACCAGAAAAATATATTACATATCAAAATATTAAACAGGAGAAAAAAAACAAAAATCTGCTTCCTGCATCATATACAAAATGTATTGCACACACAAAATATATAAAAATACTTGGTCAAGATACCTTAAAGTGCCCGTTTTTCTTGCTCTCCTACAACCCCTGGTCAAAAGTATGGAATCACCACCCTTGGAAAATGTTCATTCAATTGTTTAATTGTGTAGAAGAAAAACTAATTATAGACATGCCTCAAAACTATTTTCATTTAATATTCCAATCTTCTGGCTTTAAAGTGGAAGTCCGTGCTAAAACTAAAATCCCTGCATCTATAGCCACCAACATTCTAACACTAACCTATCTAGCCCTGAAAAGAAAAAATCTGTATATATACCTTTTCTGCAGGCGATCCAACCCGATCTCCAGCGGGGAAACTCTGCAGAGGACACGGCCGACAACGGCTGTGAAATGAATGGGGAGTGACATCACCCATAGAGTTACTATGGTGCTTCCATTGACGGACCTGTCCTCTGCACCCGCCTCCACAGCAAAGCCGCGGCTGACAGCTCAGCGTGGGATCAGAGCTTCCGCCGCTGGAGGTCGGGTCGGATCGCCTGCAGAAAAGGTTTGTATACAGATTTTTTTCTTTTCAGGGCTAGATAGGTTAGTGTTAGAATGTTGGTGGCTATAGATGCAGGGATTTTAGTTTTAGCATGGACTTCCACTTTAAGAAACAGTTAAAAAATACAAAAGAAAACTAGTCAGTTGCAACTGCAGATCAAGTAGAGGAAAAAAAATATGGTCAATATGGAATCACTCAATTCTGAGGAAAATATTATGGAATCACCATGTACTTTGCAGTTCTAAAACAAACATCTGCATCAGATTACATCCTAAAAAAATGATGTCATCATCACCAAACATCCTTTTAATTGATAGAATAAGAAAAGTGTCCAAAATCTCAATATAAACTTGTGCATTTATTGAAGTTTTAATGACTGTCATCTCCTCGTACCTTTACCTGACATGCAACCACATATCATCAAAGATTGAGGAAATTTGCATGTTTTCTTCAAGCAGTCGTCTTCATACATTTCATTGGAATGGCACCAAACAAAACTTCCAGCATCATCACCCTGCCCAATGCAGATTTGTAATTCATTGCTGAATATCACTTTCATCCACAGTCCATGATTGCATTTCTTTAGCCCACTGTTTTTTTCTGTTTAGGTGTTAATGATGGTTTTCGTTAGTATTTATTTATTTCAGGCACTTATATAGCGCCATCAATTTACATATACTTTGTACATTCACATTAGTCCCTACCCTCAAGGAGCTTACACTCTAAGGTCCCTAACTCACACTCGTACATATACTGTACTAGGAACAATTTAGACAGGATCCAATTAACCTACCAGCATGTCTTTGGAGTGTGGGAGGAAACCCAATGCAGGTACAGGGAGAACATGCAAACTCCAGGCAGGTAGTGTCGTGGTTGGGATTCGAACCAGCGTACTGGTAGACCAAGGAAGACATCAAAGTGTCATGTTAGAAAACTTAAAACAATATGCCTTGAAAACAGAAAATGCACAACAAAACAAATGGGAAACAAATGGTCAGAAACTGACCGAACTGTAAGACATTGGCTAAAGGAAATGGGATTTACATACAGAAAAGCCAAATGAAAAACCATCATTAACACCTAAACAGAAAAAAACAAGGTTACAGTGGGCTAAAGAAACACAATCATAGACTGTGGATGATTGGATGAAAGTGATATTCAGCGATGAATCACCAATCTGCGTTGGGCAGGGTGATGATGCTGGAATTTTTGTTTGGTGCCGTTCCAATGAAATGTATGAAGACAACTGCCTGAAGAAAACATCCAAACTTCCACAATCCTTGATGATATGGGGTTGCATGTCAGGTAAAGGTACAGGGGAGATGACAGTCATTAAACCTTTAATAAATGCACAAGTTTATATTGAGATTTTGGACATTTTTCTTATTCTATCAATTGAAAAGATTTTTGGTGATGATGACATCATTTTTCAGGATGTAATCTGATGCAGATGTTTGTTTTAGAACTGCAAAGTACATGGAGATTCTATAATATTTTTGTCAGAATTGAGTGATTCCATATTGATCTGCAAAAACAGTTGCAACTGACTACAGTTTTCTTTCTTTCTTTTAATGCCCCGTACACACGAGGGGTATTTCCGTCGGAAAAATCTTTGATGATTTTTCTGACAGAATTCCGCTCAAGCTTGGCTTGCATACACACGATCACACAAAAGTTCTCTGAACTTTCAACCGTCAAGAAGGCGGTGACGTACAACACTACGACGAGCCGAGAAGATGAAGTTCAATGCTTCCGAGCATACGTTCAATTGTTTCCGAGCATGCGTGATTTTTTGCGCGTCCGAATTGCATACAGACATTTTCGGATAGGAACTTTTTCCAACCGAAAAATAGAGAACCTGCTCTAAATCTTTTGCTGGCTGGAATTCTGCCAGCAAAAGTCCGATGGAGCATACACACTGTCGCATTTTCCGACCAAAAGCTCACATCGGTCTTTTGTCTGCAATTCTGATCGTGTGTACGGGGCATAAGTATTTCTTAAAGCCAGAAGGTTGGAATGTTAAATAAAAATAGTTTTGAGGCATGTCTGTAATTAAGTTTTTTTTTTAATACAATTAAATGAACATTTTCCAACAGTGGTGATCCCATAGTTTTTGCCAGGGGTTGTACTAACTGACATAAAATAAATGCAGTCAATAGATATATAAATATGATGATGGGCTGTAAATTATGGGTTAGAAATAAATACAACAATATCCATCATTCCATTTACAAATAAGAACTGATCGTCCAAGCACTGTGATAAAGCAGAGTGAAACAGATGCATACAATAGATCATCAATCAAAGTAGCCATCAATCTTATAAAGTGGATGATATCCAATTTTTTACTTATGTAAGTCCACTCTAATCTTCTAACAACCCTAAAATGCAGTATTAAAGGGATATGCCACAGCACATTGCATAGTCAGACATCCTTTATAAGAGACATAGCAGGCTGGCTGAGCATTATTTTAATGGTGAGTAGACTTCTCCAGTGCATGGACTGAAAAGCCCAAATTGATCATGTGTAATAGATAAATATAGGATTGTCTACATGTGTCTTACACTGCGTAATAAGTCATATTGTGCATGAGGCATGACAGGCATGCTGGGTATTGGTGCGCTGGTAAGTAGAACGTAACCTCTCAAATACAAGGACTTAAAAAAACAGCATCTGCCAAATGTATGTCATTATTCTGCTATGTATATACACAAAAGTCTGAGGCCTCCGATGAGGGATATACAGTGCTATGAAAAAGTATTCATACCCCTTGAAGTTTTTCACATATTGTCATGTTACAACCAAAAACATAAATGTATTTTATCAGGATTTTATGTGATAGATCTAGACAAAGTGGCACATAATTGTGAAGTGGAAGGAAAATGATAAATGGATTTCAACAAATTTTTAAACATAAATATCTGAAAAGCGTGGCGTGCATTTGTATTCAACTCCCTTTACTCTGATACCCCTAACTAAAATCTAGTGTAACCAATTGCCTTCAGAAGTCACCTAAATAGTAATTAGAGCACCTGTGTGTCATTTAATCTCAGTATAAATACAGATGTTCTGTGAAGCCCTCAGAGGTTTGTTAAAGAACCTTAGTGAACAAACAGCATCATGAAGGCCAAGGAACACACCAGACAGGTCAGGGATAAAGTTGTGGAGAAGTTTAAAGCAGGGTTAGGTTATAAAAAAAATATCCCAAGCTTTCACAGGATCTGTTCACAGGACAACTATTAGTTGTGACTCCACAAATCTGGCCTTTATGGAAGAGTGGCAAAAAGAAAGCCATTGTTCAAAGAAAGCCATAAGAAGTCCTGTTTGCAGTTTGCTTTTTTCTTCAGCAGGGACAAGGAAGCTGGTCAGAGTTAATGGGAAGATGGATGGAGCCAAATACAGGGCAATCTTAGAAGAAAACCTGTTGGAGTCTGCAAAAGACTTGAGACTGGAGAGGAGTTCCACCTTCCAGCAGGACAACGACCCCAAACATACAGCCAGAGCTTCAATGGAATGGTTTAGATCAAAGGGTAGTCATGTGTTAGAATTACCCATTCAAAGTCCAGACCTAAATCCAATTGAGAATCTGTGGCAAGACTTGAAAATTGCTGTTCACAGATGCTCTCCATCCAATCTGACAGATCTTGAGCTATTTTTCAAAGAAGAATGGGCAAAAATGTCACTCTCTAGATGTGCAAAGCTGGTAGAGACATACCCAAAAACACTTGCAGCTGTAATTGCAGTGAAAGATGGTTCTACAAAGTATTGACTCAGGGGAGCTGAATACAAATGCATGCCGCTCTTTTAAGATATTTATTCGTAAAAAATTTTGAAAACCATTTATCATGAGGCGCATGTGTAAAGCCGTCAGTTCGGTCATGCAAGCCTAAGGCTCCGCACTGCTCAGGGGACAAACGGTCGATATCAGCTGTAGCCGGAACCACTGCTACTCACCCCCCCGCTCAGTCAATACCCAGAAATAGTCCCCTCAGCATGATTCGTGGGGCCGCCTGCACTAAACAGAAGCCGAAAACGATCCAGGATGTCCAAAGATGGTGGCGGCTTCATCCACACAGCACCGCTCTCCACGCTCTGCTAAGCTGCATCAGACGAATAGTGAGTCAGAACTGGGAGTCAGCCCCCTGTCTTCCTTTACTGACTCACCACCAACAGACCTCCTTAAGCAGTTTGAAAAAATGCTAACTAAGGCTCTTAAAGAGGAAGTAAACCATGGTGGGTTTACTTCTTCTTTGTTTCCCTGCAAAGGTAAAGCATAATGGGCTACTATGCATCGCATAGTAGCCCATTATGTGTCACTTACCTGACACAGGAGCCTGCGATGTTACCACTTCCACGAAGCGTCCATCTTACTTCCGGGTATCGCTGCTCCGGTGCTGTGAGTGGTCGGAGCATCCATGACATCACTCCAGCGCATGCACGCGCAAGTCGTCAGTGACGGCATGGTAGCCTTCACTAATGGCATGCTCAGTGCGCTTGCGCCATAGACATCGGTGGCCCTTTTCAGGAAAATATCTCCTAACCATGTAGGTTAAGGAGATATTTCTTGCACCTACAGGTAAACCTTAATCTAGGCTTACCTGTAGTTTGAAGTGGTCTATAAGGGTTTACAACCACTTTAAGCAGACATCTGATCACATAACAGACAAGTTATCCAGAGAAATCAGGGAACTGGGTCACAGAACAGCAGAATTAGAGCAGAGGGCAGAGGAATTGGACATGTTCACTCATAATCACTCTGAAGAGCTTAAAGCACTCAGGGATGAAAACAGGGATGGGATGAAAACATAACATAAATAATAATCATGCCTGGAGGATTTTGAGAACAGGGCTAGGCAATCAAACATCCACATCTGCGGCCTCCCTAAATCCATAATTGATGCACAGTCCATAGTCATGGCCCTCTGTCATAAACCAGATGTGACCAGAACTGTGTGACTGCAACAGAGTGAACCAGACATAAATAGGTGAAAGTCATTTATTAAGGTAAATGCATATACATGTGAACACACCACCAATACAAACAGAGTGAACAAACCAAACAACCAAACAGTGATAAAAAACCAACCAGCATATGTAGCAAAAGGGAGTACCAGAATCATAGTCAAGCCAGGCCATGGTCATAAACAGGAGATCAGTAGATGGGGGTCCAGCAGTAAACAGACAGGGAACAAGATGGAAGGGATCAGGCTGCAGGGCAAGATGCAGGGATACAGGAACAGATATAACAAGTTCAGGATACAGGATACGGGATACAGGAATCAGGGTTCAAGATCAGAATCAGAATAACAGGTAAACAGGCTGCAGGTCAGGGAACAAGGACAATACCAGGGCAAGGTGTGTGTGCACTTGCCAGGTATTTATACAATAGCTGCTAATGAGGTAAGGTGAAGCCTGATTGCAAAAGGTAATACCTGCTCCACACTGCCAGGATCCCTCCGTTGGTGGACGCCAGTACTGTGGTCAAAAGATGACATAATACCAGCAGGGAAAAGCTCTTCTGACAGCTCCAAACTGCCAGGAGACACCTGCTGGTGGGCCTCAGTACTGCACGCCAAATGATCGATATTACCAGCAGAAAGAACCTTTCCTGACAGTACCCCCCCTCGAAGGAGCGACCTCCGGATGCTCCAACTAGCCATTGCTGGCGTCAAGCCGGGCAGCGGGCAAAGTCACATCAGATTGGGGAATAAGTACATCAAGCTGGATAGCAGGCACAGGAAGCTCAAGCTGAGTAGCAGGCACATCGAGCTGGGCAGCAGGCACATCGAACTGGGCAACAGGCACATCAAGCTGGGTAGCCGGCACGGGCACATCAAGCGGGGCAGCAAGCACATCAAGCGGGGCAGCAGGCACATCAAGCGGGGCAGCAGGCACGGGCACTTCAAGCTGGGCAGCGGGCACTTCAAGCTGGGCAGTGGGCATGGGCACTTCAAGTTGGGCAGCAGGCACTTCAAGTTGGGCAGCGGGCACGGGCACATCAAGCTGGGCAGCAGGCACGGGCACATCAAGCTGGGCAGCAGGCACGGGCACATCAAGCAGGACAGCAGGCACGGGCACATCATGCAGGAGAGCAGGCACGGGTACTTAAAGCCGGCCAGCGGGCACTTCAAGCTGGGCAGCAGGCATGGGCACTTCAAGCTGGGCAGCAGGCATAGGCTCATCGGGCTGGGCAGCAGACAGGAACACATCAGGCTGGGCAGCAGACAGGAACACATCAGGCTGGGCAGCAGACAGAGGCTCATCAGGCTGGGTAGCAGACGGTGGCACATCAGGCTGGGCAGCAGATAGGGACACATCAGGTTGGGTAGCAGACAGTGGCACATCAGGCTAGGCAGCAGACAGGAACACATCAGGCTGGGCAGCAGATAGAGGCTCATCAGGTTGGGCAGAAGACAGAGGCTCATCAGACTCGGCAGCAGACAAGAACACATCAGGCTGGGCAGCAGATAGGGACACATCATGCTGGGCAGTGGACAGAGGCTCATCAGACTAGGCAGCAGACAGGAACACATCAGGCTGGGCAGCAGACAGGAACACATCAGGCTGGAAAGTGGGCACATCAGGCTGGAAGGCAGGCATCAAGACATCAGGCTGGAAGGCAGGCAACGAGACATCAGGCTGGAAAGCGGGCACATCAGACTGGAAAGCAAGCACATCAGACTGGAAAGTGGGCACAACAGACTGGAAGGCAGGCACCAAGACATCAGGCTGGAAGGCAGGCACCAAGACATCAGGCTGAATGTATATAGTGGTGAACCACAAGGAGAATTTGAATTCTCAATGAAGCGTTGCCAACATCCCAAAATATATTGTGAAAAAGGACCCTAAAAAAGGGACACTAGTACCCCCCGGTACAAAGGGACTTTGAAGGCGAACTTTTAAAGCGAAGATTTTTTTTATAAAAACATATTATTTATTTGAAAAAATACTTAAAAAGGCATAGATAAAAATAGTAATCTATACAGAACATTTGTGCGAAAATAAACTATTTATACATAATATACTCTTGACGCATTCAAAGGTGAATACAAGTTCTTCCATAAGCCTAACATATTTCAGAACAATGTTCCTTCTTCAGAGGCATTTTTTAGGAGAGAAAATGAATGTATTCTGAAAGACAAGTGAGAATAAGTTTAACGTAACATTTTGTTCAAGGCAGAGACAACAATACAGTATCTGAGGGTGTCTAATATACAGTACATACCAGTATTGAATTGTATAAAAGAGTGTATGAGTATGTGCAGTAAATGATATATTTAAAAGGTCCAATAAACTTCTGCTATCAATTGTCCACCAAAAAGAGTGTGGACTTCGTTCGGGCTCGAAACAGCCCACACAAAGGCCCCAAAGTAGGACAACCACCAGAGCCCGGCCACAGAAGAGTCCTGAGAGACAATTAAGTGAATTATTATACTTGGCTTAGTGATTTAAAATTGCCTACCAAAAAACTACCTACCAGAAACCAGAATACTCCCTATCATGTCATATCTCTATCTTGAACCTCAGCTAGATACATCTCCATTTATGAATTTAGAAGAAAAGGGGATATTTGTAATAACCACTTGTCATGTTTTGTAATTAGTTAAAAGAATATAGTTAGGAACAGTCTCATGATGAATGAAAAAGAGGGGGAGAGAAAAAAAATTGCCTCTCCCTCAACTTGACTGAAATAAAGTAGAGCATAAAGATATGGTGATGAGGGTAAAGATGGCTTCATTGGCCTTTTTACTTACTTTAGGTCTGACTAGTGGTCCCCAAGTAGCCAGGACATTGTTGTTTTTAACAGGCAGAAATTGCACTGGGCAGGGCTCCATCTGCGGGCTTTATAGACTGCCGGCGCCTGCGCAGTGCAGATCATTAACATGGTGTCAGCAAAGAAGGTAATTGCTGGGGTCGCGTCATTACGTATGACGCGATGATGTCATAACATCGCGACTTGGTGAAAAAATAGGCGGTGAATAACAACTCGCGGCGTCTTGGAACAGAGGGAAGAGGAGGGAGGGGAAGAAAAGGGGGCATGTTGCATAGCGTAATAGGTGAAGGCGGAGACGGAGCATCACCATAGCAACCACTACGCCATAAACCTAGAGGGGGACAGAAATTTATAAAAATGTATGCAGAAACACCATGGGAGGAATCCAACGGGACCTCCAAAACTGAGTCTACATGGCTTCCAGTCAGGGATGGCCCTGGTATTCTGTCATAAACCAGATGTGACCAGAACTGTGTGACTGCAACAGAATGAACCAGACATAAATAGGTGCAAGTAGTTTATTAAGGTAAATGCAAAACCAAACAATCAAACAGTGATAAAAATCCAAGCCAGGCCAGGGTGATAAACGTGAGATCAGTATATGAGGGGCCAGGAGTAAACAGACAGGGAACAAGATGGAAGGGATCAGGCTGCAGTGCAACATCCAGGGATACAGGAACAGATATAACAGGTTCAGGATACGGGATATGGGATACAGGAATCAGGGTTCAGGATCAGGATAACAGGTAAACAGGCTGCAGGTCAGGGCACAAGGACAATACCAATTCAAGGTGTGTGTGCACTTGCCAGGTATTTATACAATAGCTGCTAACGAGGTCAGGTGAAGCTTGATTGCAGAAGGTAATACCTGCTCCACACTGCCAGGATACGTCCTCTGGTGGACGCCAGTACTGCGGTCAAAAGATGACATAATACCAGCAGGGAAAAGCTCTTCTGACAGCTCCAAACTGCCAGTAGACACCTGCTGGTGGGCCTCAGTACTGCATGTCAAATGACTGATATTACCAGCGGAGAGAACCTTTCCTGACACCCTCTTCCAGGAGCTGGCCCCTGCTATACCAATTTATTGCCTAGAGATGGACAGGGTTCATCGTGCCCTGACCCCCACCCCCCCCTAACCAGAAGGTCTGTCACGAGACATCAGAGCAAAAATTTCTTTCACACTAAGCAACAACTTCTGGCCACTACCCGCAACAAAGAAACACTTGTTTTTCAAGGTCACTCTTATCAGCTTTGTCAGGACCTTTCCCCTCCCACTATCGCTAAAAGGAGAGCATTGAAACCGCATCTTTAAATTCTGCAACACGGTATCACCTATAGCTGGGACTTCCCATTCTCTGTACGCTTCTCGTACCAAAGCCGTGACTACACCTGCAGGTCTCTTGAAGACCTCCAAGCTACCCTACAATAACTCAACCGTTCGCCTACAGACGCGCCACACGACAGCTCTTCTCTTTGTCAATCAGGCTCCTGCTCACCCCAGAGGTCTCGAAACTCCCCAAAAGCTCAGAATCAAGCCAACACACACAAACTCAGGTGTTTTGTCTCTCCAGTTCCGCAACACCTAGACTCAATAGACTGAATCTAAGCTGATTTATATTGGGATCGCACCACTTGTTATTTGCCGGCCGCAGACCCGGATATTCACCGCTTGGAAACCTGTCCCCCTTCATATGACTCAACCAGCGGTAAACTAAAGACCTTGTACTTCCCCAACTACTGTCCTTTCATATGTTGTATGTGAACCGGAACTTATACACTACACCTGTGCTATGCATATTAATATACGATCACTAAATTACCGTATTTATCGGCGTATAACACGCACTTTTTTCCCCTTAAAATCAGGAGAAAGTCGCAGGTGCGTGTTATACGCCGATCCCCGCCGATCCCGAGCTGTCACATTTTCAAAATCGCGGACCTACTCGGATAGCTCCGCTCGGGACTACGAGTGGAGCCGAAAGTAAACGAGAGCCGCCGGAAAGAGCCGAGGACCGGCTCTGTGTACTTCGGCGCCGGCGGCGCCATTTTCAAATCGCGGACCGCGATTTTGAAGCCCTGGAAGCAGGGACAGGGGATCCCAGGCTGCACTGGGGCAAGGCTGCACTGGGGAAGGCTGCACTGGGGAAGGCTGCACTGACAAGGCTGCACTGGGGAAGGCTGCACTGACAAGGCTGCACTGGGGAAGACTGCACTGACAAGGCTGCACTGGGGAAGGCTGCACTAACAAGGCTGCACTGGGGAAGGCTGCACTGACAAGGCTGCACTGGGGAAGGCTGCACTGACAAGGCTGCACTGGGGAAGGCTGCACTGACAAGGCTGCACTGACAAGGCTGCACTGGGGAAGGCTGCACTGACAAGGCTGCACTGACAAGGCTGCACTGGGGAAGGCTGCACTGACAAGGCTGCACTGACAAGGCTGCACTGGGGAAGGCTGCACTGGGGAAGGCTGCACTGACAAGGCTGCACTGACAAGGCTGCACTGACAAGGCTGCACTGACATGGCTGCACTGACAAGGCTGCACTGAGAAGGCTGCAATGAAGGGCATTTAAATGTAAGTTTTTTTCCCTTCAACTTCCCTCCTAAAAGTTTTTTTTCCTTAAAATTCCCTCCTAAATTGGGGTGCGTGTTATACGCCGGTGCGTGTTATACGCCGATAAATACGGTATATCCTTTGATAGTGGGATGTTATGATTCCTTGGAGCCCAAAACTTCTTGAATCCCTCCTATGGTTGCATATCTTAGCAAATAACAACTTGACCCCCTTACTCCCTTTGTACTCAATTAACACTTTGGCTCCAAGGACTCATAGTCCCTTACATAAACAATTTTTTACATTATCCCTGTTATGTGTTATCTATTTGTTTTTTTTTACAAGCTACGGTTACTTTAGTTCATTGATGGTTCCCACCTGAACCTCCATTGCTATTATTAACCCGGCTGCAGCAACATATGCAATCCTTTTATGGTTGCTAATTCATAACTCCTAATTGGGCTGTTTAAACCCTAATATCAGTCACTGCGCCTCACCTCCTAGACCATGGACTCCGCATTGGTATTTTTCCATGGCACTATTTCTGTCCCCCAGCCCCAGACATCTCACTAGTCTTGGGGACACGATGCACACATTATGTGACATATTTATGTTTTTGCCATTTGTTACTGGTTTTACTGTACCACACGGTACTTCTCTTTTCTTTTCTTTCCTACCATTTCTTCCCCTCCCCCCATCCCCAGGTGTTACCTAGCAAACTCCACTTCCAGATGCAACCACAACAACCATAATACATACCTAGCCTCACAATAGGACCCCTAAATATACTAACGCTCAATGTACAAGGACTAAACTCTCCACACAAAGGGACCAAAGCCTTTAAAACCTTCGCCACCAAAGCACACTCCCTGATCCAACCCTAAATTCTTCAGCCGAGCCTGTCCACAAGTATATACAGCATCAGCTAACTCCAAAAGTAGAGGAATTCTTATAGCATTCCATTGTTCTTCTCCCTTAACAACCCTGGCTGAAATCAAGGGCCTTTATTTAATTGTGTCCGGCATGCTGCTTGACACTGAAGTGACAGTAGTATCTTATTACGCACCAAACTCTAAACCTCTACCGTTTCTTTCCCATTTGCTAGGTGTTGTGGACTCTCACAAAAGGGGCACACTCCTCCTCTGTGGGGACTCCAACCAGTCCCTATACCTCTTTCTAGACAAATCTCCTCAATCTCCCCTCCCTAGTGCTGCAAAACTTAGCTTCCAACATCCCCTACGCCGCTATTCCTTAGTTGACTCGTGGCGTGAACAAAACCCAGCACAATATCAATATACATTCTACTCTCATCCTCACAATATATTTTGGCGAATCGATCATATCTACCTCAACACTGGTACCACACCCCTACTTCTCTCCTCAACTATTCTTCCAATCCCCTGTTCAGATCATAGCGCTGTTTTTACCACCTTAGCCTCCCTAATCCCCTCCACAAAGGACTCTTCCTGGACCATCAATGATAACATTTTATCTCACCCATCACATCGCCTTACAATAGAAACAGCACTCAAGGAATACTTATCCATCAACTCTACTCCTGACATCTCCCCTCTCACACTATGGGAAGCCCACAAGCCAGTTATAAGGGGGCCTGTATTAGTCAGGCGTCCTTTCTGAACAAAGAAAACACCTTACCCAACAACGTTTAAAAACATCTTTTAACAATGCCCACATGAATGCAGACCCCTCCACGTCGAATCGCCAAGCTTTGGTTAAAGCTAATCTAGAACTTGACTTATTCTTCACGGACTTTGCAGAAAAGGCCCTACGCCACTCATGCCACAAGTATTACACTAAAACTAATAAGCCTGATACTTTTCTGGCTCTATCTCTAATGCCCCGTACACACTATTGCATTTTCGAACAACAAATGTTGGATGTGAGCTTGTTGTCGGAAAGTCTGACCGTGTGTATGCTCCAGCGAACATTTGCTGTCGGAATTTCCGCCAACAAATGTTTGGGAGCAGGTTCTCAAATTTTCCGCCAACAAGACTTGTTGTCATGAAGATCCTGCCAATAATCAGCGATCCAGACGCAGGGGGACACGGCCGCGGGTTCCACTGCGCATGCGCGCGCGTTCACGGGTGCTGTCACGCACGGGCACGCGCGCGCGCACTCCCGCTAGTGCCAGGCGGGCTATTTAAACCGGCCTGTCACACTCCATCCCCGCTGTCTGCTCTACAGCGTTCCGTGTGCCTTAACCTGATCTGACCTGTGTACTCTGCTATCTGATCCGGCTTCCTGTTAGACCATCCTGCTATCCGCCTGCACCAGACCCTCTTGGCTTGCCTGACCATCCCTCTGTGTTGTCCCTGGTACCTCTGCTGATCGACCGATACCGACCTCTGGCTTGTTTGACCACCCCTCAGTCTGACACCTGTATCCAGCGTTCCAGTCTACTACCTGCTGCCTTGTTCCTGGTTCCAGTCCAGCATTCCAGTCTACTACCTGCTGCCTTGTTCCTGTTTCCAGTCCAGCATTCCAGTCTACTACCTGCTGCCTTGTTCCTGGTTCCAGTCCAGCATTCCAGTCTACTACCTGCTGCCTTGTTCCTGTTTCCAGTCCAGCATTCCAGTCTACTACCTGCTGCCTTGTTCCTGGTTCCAGCCCAGCGTTCCAGGCTACTACCTGCTGCTTGTTCCAGGTTCCAGTCCAGCGTTCCAGGCTACTACCTGCTGCTTGTTCCAGGTTCCAGTCCAGCGTTCCAGGCTACTACCTGCTGCTTGTTCCAGGTTCCAGTCCAGCGTTCCAGGCTACTACCTGCTGCTTTGTTCCTGGTTCCAGTCCTGCTTACTTACCTGCTTACTTACCTGCTTCCTGATCTGCTGTGGCTCCGGGCCCTCTCTGTGATCCAGCTTCCTCTTCAGCTTCTGGACCCAGAGGGTGTCACCACTCCTGAACTTCCGGTGACTGTCGATCCTGCCAGGCACCCATACCACTCCTCACTCCTGGCCTTCTGTCTCCATTCCAGAGGAACAGGAGTGGGAGCTGTAAGGGAGGCCCTTCTCTGCACTCCGGGCTCACAACCTACCAGGTACGTGACAGTAGCAGACAGCCATGTCTGAGCCTGAGCAGGGAACGTCTCCCATGGAGGAACTTTGTGCACACCTGGCAGGATTGACTGAAGCAGTCAAGAATCTACAGCAAGGATACACCAGGCTGGAGGAACGAGTGTTAACCTTGTCTAATCCCATTGGGGCTCAGGGAGTTCCTTCCGCTTCTGCTCCTTCAGTCGGGCCTTCCTCAACAGTGGTGCTGCTCCCTCCAGAACCCAAGGTCCCGACGCCTGAACGTTTCTCCGGAAATCGCCTCAAATTCAGGGCTTTCCGCAACTCCTGTGAACTGTTCTTTGCTCTTCAGCCACGTACCTTTTCCCTGGAGGCTACTAAGGTGGGCTACGTAATCTCTCTGCTTTCTGGTGATCCCCAAACCTGGGCCCACCGCCTCTTGGAGCAAAAGGACGTATCCTTGACTAATCTTTCCGCCTTCTTTGACGCACTAGGTCAGCTGTATGATGACCCCCAGCTGTCCGTGACTGCAGAAGCGGCTTTGCACACCCTTCAGCAGGGTCGCAGGCTGCAGAGGACTATGTGGCGGAATTCAGAAAGTGGAGTGTAGACACGAATTGGAATGATGCGGCTCTCCGCTATCAGTTTCGAATGGGACTTTCTGACTCTCTGAAAGATGAATTGGCCAGGGTGGGTACCCCACAGACTTTGAACGCATTGATCGATCTAACCATCCAGATCGATCGACGCCTAAGAGAACGGAGGACTGAGAGAGCTATGGGAACTTCTCGCCCAACTTGGGTTACCCCTAAAGTTCCCCACCATACATCACCAGCTCCACCAATGTCTACGTTTAACCCACCTGAGCCAATGCAATTAGGGGTTCTGCGGCCTTCTCTTACTCAGGAGGAACGACAACGTCGTCGAGTGAATAATCTGTGCCTGTATTGTGGGGAACCTGGGCACTATGTCAGGAACTGTCCCCTTAAACTCCGTAAGTGCCTATCTCTGTCCTCTGACTATGTTGCACCTCTGGTTAAGAACACCACTCATCTTGCTCTTTCTCTCCTGTTACAGCTTCCAGGAGAGACTCTGAAAATAGCAGCCATTATTGACTCTGGAGCTTGCAGTTGTTTCATGGACTCTCTTTTTGCTACCCAACACCGGATACCTCTGTTGCCTAAAACCCATGGACTTTCCATTCATCTAGCTGATGGAACAGCCATTAAGTCAGGGCTTGTTACCCAAGAGACTGTTCCAATACCCGTTTCCATCTCCAATTCTCATCAAGAACTGTTACGCTTAGATATCATCGCCTCACCTATGTTCCCCATAATCCTCGGCATGCCATGGTTACAGGCCCACAATCCTGACATTAATTGGATCACAGGTGAGGTTACCTTTTCCTCCCCATATTGCCAACAGTCTTGCAGACTTCAGGACGCTCAGAAGAATCCTACCCTGCTCTGTTTGAACACAGATCCTAGTCTACACCTTTCCATCCCTTCTGCATATCATGATTTCTTAGATGTATTCAGCAAGCAGGGGGCAGAGGTCTTACCCCCTCACTGGGCCTATGACTGTCCTATCGAATTACTCCCCGGTGCCGAGATACCTTTTGGAAGGATATTTCCTTTAACGGAAGTGGAACAAGGGGCTTTAAAAGAATATATCGATGAGAATCTAAAGAAAGGTTTCATTCGTCCATCCACGTCTCCAGCAGGTGCAGGTATCTTCTTCGTACAAAAGAAAGACAAGACCCTCAGACCATGTGTAGATTACCGTGAGCTGAACAAAATCACTGTAAAGAACCGTTACCCTCTTCCTCTGGTACCAGAGCTGTTCCAAAGACTTGGGACAGCTACCATATTCACTAAGCTTGGCCTCCGCGGAGCCTACAATTTGGTTCGTATTAGGGACGGAGACGAATGGAAGGCCGCCTTTCGTTCCCGTTATGGACATTTTGAATACCTGGTGATGCCGTTTGGGCTGTGCAATGCTCCTGCTACATTCCAGTACTTCATCAATGATGTTTTACGAGACTTTCTAGATCTGTTTGTTATCGTCTATTTAGACGACATACTAATTTTTTCTTGTTCCCTTGAATCCCATCGCAGGCACGTCAGAAGTGTATTGGCCCGGCTTCGTCAACACGGTCTATATGCAAAAGCTGAGAAATGTGAATTTGAACAGGAAAGTATTCCATTTTTGGGGTTAATCATTTCCAGCAAAGGCATTAAGATGGACCCCCAAAAGGTCACTGCAGTACTAGACTGGCCAGTCCCTACAGATAAGAAGGGGATCCAGCGATTCGTTGGATTCGCTAATTTCTACCGTAAATTTATTAAGGGGTTTTCAGCCATCATCACACCCATCACACAGCTAACTAAACAGGGTACACGTTTCCACTGGTCTGCTGAGGCTCAAAAGGCTTTCGAGACTCTCAAGGGCCTTTTTACCTCTGCTTCCGTGCTAAAACATCCAGATTCCTCTCTGCCATTTGTACTAGAGGTGGACGCATCCGAAATTGCGGTAGGGGCAGTGTTGTCCCAAAGACAGGGAACTAAGGCCCTGTTATATCCTGTGGCCTTCTTCTCTCGTAAATGGTCCACGGCAGAGAGAAATTATGATGTAGGTGACAGAGAATTATTGGCTATCAAATCCGCGTTGCAGGAGTGGCGCTATCTGCTAGAGGGTGCCGCTCATCCAGTCTTAATTATTACAGATCATAAGAACCTGGAGTATTTGAGGTCTGCAAAAAAGTTGAAGCCACGCCAAGCCAGGTGGGCCCTCTTTTTCTCCAGGTTCTCTTTTCATGTCACTTATCGCCCTGGCTCCAAGAACACCAAGCCTGATGCCCTATCCAGGATGTTTCATAAGCCCCAAGAGGTTTCCCCTCCGGACACCATTCTGTCCCCGGGGAATTTTCTTTTGCTTCAGGGAGATCTGCTTTCCCGGATTAGGCAGGCTTCCGCAGAATTGGGGTCTTCCATTAGGTCAGAACTCCAAGTTAAGGATGGGTTATTATGGCACGAGAATAGGATTTTTATACCTGAAGAACTACGAGTTTCAGTACTAGAACTCTGCCATGACCATGCTTTTGCTGGGCATTTTGGAGTGGCTAAGACTACTGATCTGGTACAGCGTACCTTTTGGTGGCCTCAGTTACGTGATGATTGTAGGAGATTTGTTGAATCCTATACCACCTGTATCAGAAACAAGGGGCACAGGACCAAGGCATGGGGTTTGCTAAAGCCATTACCTGTCCCAGATAGGCCTTGGAAGATGCTTTCTATAGATTTTATTGTGGAATTACCTCCGGCTGGGGGTTTCACCTCAATTTTTGTCATGGTAGACCGGTTGTTGAAGATGGCCCACTTTGTCCCAATGAAGGGCACTCCCTCAGCTACAGAAACGGCACAGGCATTCATTAGAGAAGTCATCAGGCTCCATGGGGTACCAGTTAATATCGTTTCAGATCGGGGGGTACAGTTTACCTCCCGATTTTGGAGGTCTCTATGCAAAACATTGAAGATTGAACTCTCATTTTCATCTGCTTACCACCCCCAGACTAATGGGCAAACAGAGAGAACAAACCAGACTCTTGAACAATATTTACGCTGTTTTTCTTCATTTGCCCAGGATGATTGGATTTCTGTTCTTCCATTGGCTGAGTTTGCCTACAACAACTCTATTCATTCCGCTATCAAACAAACCCCATTTTTTGCAAATTATGGTTACCACCCTTCTTTTCTGCCTAATTCTCTTCCAGAGTGCACAGTACCCGCAGTTCAGGAGAGGTTGGACTTCTTCACTTCCAACAATCAAGTTTTGCAGGAGACCATGACCAGGACCCAGGAGTATAATAAAGTAACTTTTGATAAGAAGAGACGAGGTGAGCTGTTACTTACACCCGGGGACCAGGTATGGTTATCTACAGTAAATCTCAGGATGGCTTGCCCATCAAAGAAATTGGGTCCCAAGTTTCTTGGCCCATTTCCTGTTAAGCGAAGAATTAATGAGGTGGCATACGAACTTGAACTTCCTGATTCATTAAAAGTGCATCCAGTATTTCATGTGTCTCTACTCAAACCCTCTGTTTCTAACCCGTTTCCAGGCCGAAGTACGGATCCTCCTGATCCAATTTTGGTGGATGGGGAGGAAGAATTCGAGGTGGAGGCTATCATGGACCATAGGAGAAGAGGCAACCAAAATCAATTTTTGATAAAATGGAGGGGGTTCGGCCCATAAGAAAATTCTTGGGAACCCGAGGATAATATTCGTGCTGAAAATCTTTTACAATCTTTTAAAAGAGCCCATCTGGAGAAATTCCTTCAGCCTCCGGATGCCCCTTGGGGGGGGGCAATGTCATGAAGATCCTGCCAATAATCAGCGATCCAGACGCAGGGGGACACGGCCGCGGGTTCCACTGCGCATGCGTGCGCGTTCACGGGTGCTGTCACGCACGGGCACGCGCGCGCGCGCGCACTCCCGCTAGTGCCAGGCGGGCTATTTAAACCGGCCTGTCACACTCCATCCCCGCTGTCTGCTCTACAGCGTTCCGTGTGCCTTAACCTGATCTGACCTGTGTACTCTGCTATCTG
Organism: Aquarana catesbeiana; assembly: GCF_042186555.1. NCBI lineage: Eukaryota > Metazoa > Chordata > Amphibia > Anura > Ranidae > Aquarana > Aquarana catesbeiana. The sequence goes on along the minus strand of NC_133332.1, from coordinate 192,034,347 downwards.
ATCCGGCTTCCTGTTAGACCATCCTGCTATCCACCTGCACCAGACCCTCTTGGCTTGCCTGACCATCCCTCTGTGTTGTCCCTGGTACCTCTGCTGATCAACCGATACCGACCTCTGGCTTGTTTGACCACCCCTCAGTCTGACACCTGTATCCAGCGTTCCAGTCTACTACCTGCTGCCTTGTTCCTGGTTCCAGTCCAGCATTCCAGTCTACTACCTGCTGCCTTGTTCCTGTTTCCAGTCCAGCATTCCAGTCTACTACCTGCTGCCTTGTTCCTGGTTCCAGTCCAGCATTCCAGTCTACTACCTGCTGCCTTGTTCCTGTTTCCAGTCCAGCATTCCAGTCTACTACCTGCTGCCTTGTTCCTGGTTCCAGCCCAGCGTTCCAGGCTACTACCTGCTGCTTGTTCCAGGTTCCAGTCCAGCGTTCCAGGCTACTACCTGCTGCTTGTTCCAGGTTCCAGTCCAGCGTTCCAGGCTACTACCTGCTGCTTGTTCCAGGTTCCAGTCCAGCGTTCCAGGCTACTGCCTGCTGCTTTGTTCCTGGTTCCAGTCCTGCTTACTTACCTGCTTACTTACCTGCTTCCTGATCTGCTGTGGCTCCGGGCCCTCTCTGTGATCCAGCTTCCTCTTCAGCTTCTGGACCCAGAGGGTGTCACCACTCCTGAACTTCCGGTGACTGTCGATCCTGCCAGGCACCCATACCACTCCTCACTCCTGGCCTTCTGTCTCCATTCCAGAGGAACAGGAGTGGGAGCTGTAAGGGAGGCCCTTCTCTGCATTCCGGGCTCACAACCTACCAGGTACGTGACACTTGTTGTCGGAATTTCCGATCTTGTGTAAACAAGTCCGTCGCACAAAAGTTCACGCACGATCGGAATCAAGCAGAAGGAGCCGCACTGGCTATTGAACTTCCTTTTTCTCGGCTCATCATATGTCTTGTACGTCACCGCGTTCTCACGTTCGGAATTTTGGGCCAACATTTGTGTGACCGTGTGTATGCAAGACAAGTTTGAGCCAACATCCTTTATAAAAAAATCCACGGTTTTGATGTTGGAAAATCCGATCGTGTGTACAGGGCATCAGACTTCTCTTCTGTACCGTTAAACTGATCCGACTGAAACTATCCCTGAATGTTTATACAAGCAACCCTTCCAAGATCCTCCAAGCGTTTAGTAAACACCTTGCCGCCCTTTACTCGAGCAATGATGCTTTTGATTGCACTCGTGCTGAATCCCTTCTCTCAACTACTACTTTACCTTCCCTTTCGTCTCTACAATGCAAATATCTTGAGAAACCAATTGAAACCGAGGAGGTTTTGCTGGCTATAAAATCTCTAAAAACCTATAGGCGCCCAGGTCCTGACAAGTTCTCGGGCACCTATTTTAAACGGTTTGCTGACCTCCTTGCCCCAGTACTAGCTAGGGCATTCAACGCCATCATTGCTGGCCGCAGATTCCGATCTGAAACACTGACAGCTGCCAACTCTGCTTCACTCCAGACAGATGACTCCTCTAGGTCAAACTATCGACCCATATCCCTCCTCAACCTACACATTAAACTGTTAGCCAAAATCCTGGTTACTAGACTCAAGGCTCCCTAATACATAAAGACCAAGTAGGCTTCATTCCGAGTTGGCAGGCAGGGGACAACATCTGCAGGGCTATTCTCTTGACACATTTAGCCCACAAATGCAAAATTCCCTTATGCCTCTTGTCTTTGGACATTAGAAAAGCATTTGAAACAGTCTCTTGGCCCTACTTACAATTCATACTAAGACGATGGGGATTTGGCTCTCAGTTCCTTTCATGGATCTCTGCATTGTATGCTGACCCCACAGCCTTCGTTCGCTATATGGGCCACAAGTTGGAGTCCTTTAAGATCAAGAGAGGCACACGGCAGGGTTGTCTGCCCTCGCCACTCCTTTTTGGCCTAGTCATTGAACCCCTAGCTCAGTTGATCCGCAATAACCCCAACACATCAAAGGGCTGGAAGTCGGTTGCCCTTATCATAAATTGTGTCTGTTTGCAGTCGATGTCCTCCTCTTTATGTTATCTCCACTGACCTGTATGTCTTTTCCACTGCACCCAACCTTCTTAAACTTCTAGAAGACTTTGGACAAATCTCCAGTCTAAAAGTCAATCCGGCTAAGTCTAGAGCCTTAAATATCTCCATTCCTTCCACTGACCTAACGCATCTACAAGCCTCCCTCCCTTTTCCTTGGTCCACCCGTGATATCACATACCTAGGAATTAAACTCACGGCTAACCCGTCAGACCTTTACTCAGCCAATTATCCCCTCAAGCTCTCCCATCTCTTCAACCTCCGTACCAAATGGTCTCCCCTTCCACTAGCCTGGATGGGCAGAATAACAGCAGTCAAAATGACGATTCTCTCCAAAATATTATACTTATTCCAAGTTCTACCCATCCCGGTCCCAGGTTACTACCTCCGCTTACTACAGAGACAAAAATCTTCCTATATCTGGCACACCATTAAACCCCGAATTCCCCACTCTACCCTCTACTTACCAAAGATTAGAGGTGGCTTAGGCCTTCCGCATTTCACAAAATACTACTATGCTGCTCAATTAGCCGAAATACGCCTTTGGGTGGCTTTGGAATCGGTCGAATGTGACAATCTTCTAGCTCATTGACACTGACTGTTCTATTGTTTTTAAATTAATGTTTAGTCTATACTTTACCCTACACCTTTATATATAATTATTCGAATAAGAACAACTATTGACATTACAGGTAGGTTGCATTGTCTTTCCCCCACGGCGCAGTTTGTTCCAAATTTGGCGCATCTGGGGGTGTCAGACAATAATCCCTACCTTATGTTCAGCCCTCGTAACAGACTACATTGTTCACGCAAGTTCATTCCTACGGTTCTGTCATAAGTACCCATTCGTGTGATACTGTTTCCTGTGTCCTAATGTATGGCTAATACTGTTCTTCTGAAAACCTCAATAAAAATTTTGAACAAGAAAACCATTTATCATTTTCCTTTCACTTCACAATTATGTGCCACTTTGTGTTGATCTATCACATAAAATCCCAATAAAATACATTTACATTTTTAGTTGTAACATGACAAAATGTGGAAAATTTTAAGGGGTATGAATACTTTTTCAAGGCACTGCAGTGTAACCAATCCAAAAAATCGAATTTTTCATACAGCTTGCTATGTGGCATCAGACTTATAATAGGCTAAACAAACATGGCGTATCACACATAGGACCTTTGCGCATATACATCATCCCTAGTGTGCCTGCCTCCTTAAAGTGGAGGTCCACCCTGAAAAAAAAATACCTAAAAAAATGGAGGAAAAAAAAAAAAAAAACATTTTTTTACTTACGTGAAATGGCTGTTGCTAGGCAGTCTTCCTAATCTGCCTCTTCCTACACCGCGGTGATCTTCAGTCTTCTGCTCCCCGTGTTGTCTTCTGGGGAATGGGGCGCGCTGTGTTATGGGAACTGTGTGTGTCCCACAACACATCGCGTCCCATTCACAAATCGCCACGCCGCTCGTGCGTGCGCATTAAGAAACTGGCAGTGAAGCCGCAAGGTTCCACTGCCTGTTTCCCTTACTTAGGATGGCAGTGCCAGGACCCGAGAGCCGAGGGATGGGTCGACCTTGGGCGGCCGACATCGCGGGCACCCAGGACAGGCAAGTCTACTTATTTAGCCACTTGCTTACTGGGCACTTAAACCCCTCTCCTATCCAGACCAATTTTGAGCTTTCAGCGCTGACGCACTTTGAATGACAATTGCACAGTCATACAACACTGTACCAAAAAGAAATTTTTATCATTTTTTCACCAAAAATAAAGCTTTCTTTTGGTGGTATTTGATCACCTCTGCAGTTTTTACTTTTTGTTAAAAAAAAGTAAAAAACTGAATTTTTTATTTTTTTTATTTTTTATTTTTTATATTTTGTTATAAAAAATTTAAAACAGGTCATTTTTTTCCTTCATTGATGTACGCTGATGAGGCGGCAGTGATGGGCACTGATAGGCGGCAGTGATGGGCACTGATGGGTGGCAGTGATGGGCACTGATGGGTGGCAGTGATGGGCAGCACTGCTAGGTGGCTGACAGCTGATCACATGGTAAGGGGGCCGGGACCGGCCCCTTACTTAGATCGGTGATCACCCGAGTCTCAGTGAATCGGTGATCACAGCGCGCTCGGTCGAGCGCAGGGAGCGTGCACGGGGGAGGCCTCCCAGGATTTCAGGTCCGCGCTGTGGCCGTCATTCGGCCATAGCGCGGATGTGAGGTGGTTAAAGTCAGCAACTACAGTGTTTGAAAAAAATTTAGCTGGCCGGAATCCTGCTTTAAGGTCCCATATACACAAAGGGTGAACTAATCAACTGCATTCCAATACAATGGACAAAAGATACTATTCTACTTAGAGGGGCGCAGTCTAAAAATTCACATACAGATTTCGATTCTAAAATACAGATTTTGAATCTAAAATACTTTTTCAAAGAGATTTCTTACAGAAAAAAAATCACTTATTCCAAAAAAGAACTAAAGCTCAAGCTATCATTTAACACTAGAGCACCGGTTGCTTCCATTTCCCAGATCCACCTAGTTTTCTCCTCTTAGATTTCTATACACTGTTCATGCACCCAACATTTCCACATACTGGTATCCTTGTTATGTACTAGGGTGAATTGTCTGGCTACAGAGATCTGATATTAAAGCGGTATTTAACCTAAGATCAAAAATGTACCATATTGCAGCTTACTAATCATTAAATGAGGTGGCTGCATCAGTTTTCTTTTCTTTGGCTTTTTTCCTCTGTTTTCGCAGCTGGTGATCTGGCTAGTAACACATCTCCAGTATTTGATAATAAAAGTGATCCGCGCAGACTTCTAACACATTAATATTGAGGTGAAATAATCCAAATCATTGGTAAAAAAGTAAACACAGTAATTGAAATTCAAAATGAGTGTGTATACATCAAAAAAGTCCAAATCAAAGTGATAAATTGTTGACAATAATCATCAGTGTCCATAATCCTGGTGAATCTTCTAAATAGACAGTTATGTTGTGAAATTGATGTTAATCTTCGTGACTAGATAGTCACGTAATGCTCCCAGAGCTCTTACCTCCAGATGGATTATATTCATGCATTTTTTATTAATGCAATTTATTAATGCATTTTTAGAATATAGCCATTAATATAGAATCCTACCTACAAAATGGCCACTACCATGAGAACGACAATTCTCACAAGGAAAAAATTCACCCAACTTTATTTTAAAATGTTCCCGATTTCAATTCACCATCACCTTTCAAAAAATGGTCACCGTCATCGTGAAGACACTTTTTTTTAA